>NC_056737.1:168340784-168518284 GCF_019279795.1 Protopterus annectens
AGTTACATATGTTCACAGGCCATGCATAGGTGGTGGGAGGTCCAATAAACAAATGTGTACACGTAGCATCACCCCCAGTCCCCCAGCTAGGCCTGTGAGACATACAGACACACAATAAAGGTAAACACACCACTGCTTCCCAGACCACCAGCAGGATACTACCAGTGGGTGAGACCTGTAAGGTCTACACGTGAAACACAGACATCGATGTCCCTTGTGGGACACCAAAACTTAATGATCGGAGTCAGTCCTGGTAATGATTCATCAAACCAGGCTGTAGATGTACACGGACCAGTAGGTTGTGCAAGCCTGATAACACATGGGTCAACACAATGTATGACATGTGTCCCGACACAGGGAGAGTGGGCAGTATGTAGTGGTGTGTTTATACCCACCTGCATGAGTGCTGTAGAGGAGTGGCAGGTGGAGAACTACGGGAATGCGATTATGGGCCTAGGCATGCAGGTGTTGGCTGGCAGAGCCATATTAGGACCATCCCATGGATGTAAGTAATATTCCAATGTGGGCATAGCTCCCAGCCTCTAAGAGCACATCCACTGGATAGTCCATAAACCATTGGGGGAACACATAAGGTCCATACCATTGAACTGAGTGAATATGGTGTTCCTGTTCGGCCAAGCCATGCAATTTATATGATGGCCACAATAACAAGTATGTAGGTGTACATGCATGGGTATGTATGTACAGACATATATATATATATATATATATATATATATATATATCTATATATATCTCTATATATATATATATATATATATATATATATATATCAGAATGAACCATAACGAATGTGAAGGGAAACAGCAGCAGAATCCCCCATAGTATTTAGTGTCATATCAAGCTACCCCAAAGTAAGCAAACCTCCTTCATGTCCAATCACAGGTAGAATGCTAACAGTGGAACTAGCTATGTCCACATGCTAGGTCAGACTTTCAAACAGGTACAGGGCAGTCCCAGTCACCATTTGGACAAGCCAAAAACCAGAAAATAATTGAACACCCTGACCATTATATAAACATTTGTCCCAGGACTATAATCTTGGGACGTCTGAATATACTTGGAGTGAACCAACATACGGGACCTGTCTAGAGCAGTAGGGAGTGATGCATGTGTAGTGGTGTGGTTTATTTCCAACCAGAGAATGGATGCCTGCTGTGTTAGTGATGTTGTGCTGTGTTTGTTCTGGTAACTATGAACCATGGGTATACATGCAAATGAAGCAGCACAGCAATAATGTAGTAGTTAGAGCATTCGCCTACAGAGCAGACGTTGCTGGTTCAACTGAAGCACACACCATTTATGACGCATATCTCGTTAATTTTATGCTGGATAATGATATACTACCATTGAAATGTGAACTGAGTTGACATATCACAGTAAGAATGCAAAAGGTATTTGCGTGACGTGAAATGGCGGTTAAATGTAAAACTGCTGCTGAAAGGTGTTGTACTCACCATTTTTCCAATGGCCCTTGTTCTGCCCAGCAACACAATAAAACCACCTCGTAGACCTTACATCGCAATCAATGTGATTACCACTAAGCCACGCAGTTATACCTAACTCTGATGTTATCACAAACATAGCAGACAGCATAGTCATTCAACAGTGTTGAATTAATCATATAGATGTATATGCATGCGTATGTACACACATATATACTTATATACACACACACACACACATATATATATATATATATATATATATATATATATATATATATATATCTACAGAACAAACATGGGCACAAAAAAGAATTCATAATGAATGTGAAGGAAAACAGCAGCGGGACACCCCTATTAACCTATTATCTAGTGCTGACATATCAAGCTGGCCAGAGGTGGGCAAAATCCCTGCATCTCTAACCACAGGGAGGATGCTAACAGTGGGAGTAACCTTGTCCACATGCTAAATCTAACCTTTAAACGGGTACAGGGCAGTCCTGGCCCCCAATCAGAAAAGCCAGGCTGTAGATGTACACGGACCAGTAGGTTGTGCAAGCCTGATAACACATGGGTCAACACAATGTATGACATGTGTCCCGACACAGGGAGAGTGGGCAGTATGTAATGGTGTGTTTATATCCCACCTGCACCCACAGTAAGGATGAGTGCTGTAGAGGAGTGGCAGGTGGGAGAACTATGGGAATGCGATTATGGGCCTAGGCATGCAGGTGTTGGCTGGCAGAGCCATATTAGGACCATCCCATGGATGTAAGTAATATTCCAATGTGGGCATAGCTGACGCCCATACCTCCCAGCCTCTAAGAGCACATCCACTGGATAGTCCATAAACCATTGGGGGAACACATAAGGTCCATACCATTGAACTGTCCTTGATTACCAGGGACATCCCTGATTATGACTCAGAATCTTACTCTGTCCCACCTAAACCCTCCTAGAACTAGTGATATTAGGGGGAAAGGTGGTGGAATACATATAATTAATAACGACAACAATTAAGAGTTATAAACAGCATGTACCTCGAACAATGTGTATGAATACATGTGCTCTGGGTCTGTCAATGTGCCAGGTTAATAGCACCTAAATTTTAAATGTGTCCCTGATGTTGTTATGCAGTGTCCCTGATTCAGTGTTCATTTTTCCCCATTCGTATGAGAGGTCTGATAGGGACAGAAAGCGCATATTCCTCTTACTGCCTAAGAAAGATGATAGAATAATAGGTATGCAGTAGCATGGCTCGGCTGACAGATGTGGGTCCCAAAACCCAATTACTTGTCTGTATTGAAGAGTTTCAGTTCCCATGTATCAGCCAGATGGGTGCAGATTGTAAGAGGAACACATGAATAATATGAATAAAACACTGGACAGGCCGCTGATTCCGTACAGTCGAACGGCATGCCGTTGCCTAATGGGCAGCCATTCCTGATACTGTAGATATGTAATCCGATGTAATAGGCATCACAAGGTAATATTGTGGTCCTCGCTCCCACCCAGGGGTGTGAGTGTCAGATGCAAGCACCAATGTCGTTGCATTTGCAAGTGCGGGAGTGAGCGGGTGTAAGCTTGTTTGGCTCCAGTATGCGAGTATTGCACTGGTAAAGCAATGTAGAGGCTAACCGAGTATAAAAAGCTGTAACCAGAGGTTAGCATTGCTTAACACCATGCAAACTCACGCACATCCGCTCACAACTGCTTTAATGTTCCTTACTCCCTCCGTATCCAATGGTCTTGTTCTGCCCTGCAACAAAATAAATGGCCTCTGCAAGGCTCGGAACCAGGACCCTGAACACACAGCTAATGTGATTTACCAATACGCCATGACAGATATACAGACAACGGACATTACCACAAACATATCATACACTGCAGTCATTCAACAGTATAGGAATGTATCCCATCATGTAGATGTATATGTGAGTGTTTATGTCCAGCAAATATTACATACATATATGGAGATATATCAGGAACATACCATGTGGCAACAAAGCATTACAAATGAATGAAAAGGGAAACACAAGTGATGCCTGTATTATGTTGTGGTGTTGTCCTATGTAATATCAAGACTCCCTCAGACAGACATGTGTCATTCATACACGCAAACAGTTGTACATTGGCTGTATACATCACTCTGTGCATGTAATGTACATTAACACAACAGTACCTGTCCAATCATTATGTGAGAACAGTACTCTTGCAAGGTGCTGTGTGCAACATCATCATCATGATAAAGGTAAATGGGGTAACCATAGAGGGACCGGTAGTGTTGTGTGTACAATGGGGTCATCCTCATCACGTGTACCTGGACCATTTAGAAGTGATGTGCATACCAGGATTGTGCGCTTGAGGGACAGGGGTGAGGATAACATGAGTATGTTGTGATGCATATTACAAGGGTTACATGTGTCCAATGGGCATGTGTGTGAAATGGACAGCCATGTATATGGCAGATGTTGTCCTAGGAACCGATTGGCCTTATGTTTCCGTAGGGTGAGAGTGGGATGTGGGGGAAGGAGAGTAGGTATGCCCGTAGAGGATAGGTAGGGTAGGATCACAGACAAGACAGCATACAGGGTCAGTATATGACATGTGGGGGAATACACCTCAAACGGGGATGGGTGTTTGGCATTTACAAGCCCATGGGAACAGTGGGACAGAGGTCCCCAGCCATGGGCAGCCATCACTGCACCAAAACAGCTGCAAAGGAGGCAGTGCTGGTGGCTGTCCAGGAAGGGCAGTCTCACCCTGTAAATGTGACACTCCGCCCATGAGCTTGCATATCTGTCTTCAGAACCCCTTATTGAGCCCCCAAAGCACCATGTCCATGATTGCATGACAGCAGATATGTTCCTGTCTGGCCCTGCTCCCAGGGGGAGCATGCCCCATCCTCAGTGGTGGTACCACCAGAAGGTGGTGCAGAGCCAACAGAAATTGAGGTCCAAGGCTGGGCCACAGATGTGCTGGTGCCCAGTGCCATGGTCAGCTGAAGTGGGCCAGGAGGTTCTTCCGGGACCTCCCAACCCATACAGCCAATGGTGTTGCAGTTTAAACTCAGCTATGGCTTAGTGATAGACAACAGCATTCAGGACTACCTGCAACAGTATGCGTAGATATCCCCATCATCCCAACACAACAGATGGTATACATTTGCAGAGGGTGCACAACACATGCATATATACTGCATGACATCTGTACAATGTGTAGTAGACGTGTGACTGTAGCTATGAACAGTTGCCCATTATTGGCTTGTCACTGGGAACTCCAGATAGTGTCTGTCATACCACTGTTTCATGTGACATATGTCCAGTCAGGGATGCGATGGAAGTAACACATCCCTATCACCATGTACTGTCTGCATTCCTCACACTATGCTCCTGCTGTGCACAGATGTGTGTTCAGTGTGTAACACAGGAAACAAATGGTTCCACACACTGACCAGTTCACAGATGGCCCCACAGATGAGGGTCTCTCACGAACAGAGTACTGTCATGTCTGTTTTAAAACATGCAGAATAGCCATGACCACACACAACATGTTAAACAGGCAGTAGTCTTAATGCAGCATAGCTACACTTACATGCTGTAGTCATGTGTGGCACATCACCCTACTGTCTTTAGGCTATTTCCCACTGTGTATGATGTTTGAGGAACATCCATATATCATCTGTGATGCCGTTTCAGAACACCACATCCTGGTACCATGCACAGTGACTGTCATGGCCAAAAAACAACATGATGTTCCTAGATAGTGTGCTGTGTTTATCATGCGAATAGCTATGGGAACACCATCACAGCTGTTCCACATGCAATCAGCTAGAGGAGGACTGCAATAGGTGCAGAGGCCATCGCCTGATCATGTCCATCACTTACAATACACATGCTGCTGCTGAGTAGGTGTATACCTCCACATCCACCAGAGAGTGTGTGGGAGAGACAGACAAAGTACACCAGAGAAGGGCTTGGGGACTAATCCCTAAGCATCGTCTGCCACACGCCTAACATTAAAGGGATCAAATCATTACTATTACATGGCATGAAGTAACTACATGTGCCACAAAGCCGACATGTTACTGTGCTGTAAGAACATATGTGCGTAGGTGAGAGATATCTGCAACAGAGATATAGTAGATATACATTAGGTGTAGCACACATGGCTGTCCACATGAACGGATGCTATTGTCACCACAACCACACTCTTTAATGGGCTTACATTGACACTCTTTGCCAGGGCCACAAATACACAACCTAACTACTTAGTTTACCACACTGCAGTAATGCACAGGTCTACATGCACCACAGGGGATATCTGGTGGTTCTATGGGCTAGGGCATGTGAAAGTGTTTGACATCTGTTGGTATGCCAATGAGGGTTACACTGGGAGTGGCTGTGGTTGGGAGCATCATAACCCACATGCAGACACAAGGTGCCAGTACTGACATGCATGTATGCATTGCTTCATGGGTGTGTAGTGGTTGGCTGTGCAAGATGTCTGTACAAGGCTGGGTGACAGTTAAGCCTTGGCATCGCGCCACCCGACAATGGTGTGCAGTGCAGAACAAGGGTGTAATGTCTGCAATGTCCCACACAGATGGGTACTGCATGATCTGCCCTGACATCCTGGGTACCAATGTGTATGGCCATAGCTTTGCAATGCATGTCATGTCCGTGTTTGATAGTCCTTCACATGGACATTGCCTGGGATGTGCATGTCCCACAATACTGTACAGTGACATGTACAGGTGTACCTGGTTTGGCAGGCACATGTTGTGTACACAGACTGTTATCCTCAGATATGCCAATACTGGCCTGGTGTGGCGAAACCTGCTTATAGTCAGCAGGTTGACCCTGCATTTGCATTGATAGCACGATGCAGGTATTCCCTGGTGTCAGTGGTATTGGTCCATACAGGGCACATGTGTACGGCATTGTATGACCTCTGTGGATCACATTTAATGGCACCACATATGTGGAGGCATCCAGTGGGGAACATAGTGAAGGCACATTGTCCGCAATTATGTGCCTATTCTACTGTTGTACAGGGTGCCATATCTTCTGCAGCCCACTGCATTCACATCATGCCTACTATCTGTCATCAATGTGTATGGTACTATCAACATAGCGGGGTATCCTAGGCAAGTGTGTTTGTGTATGGCACATGGGTGCAGGACATATACCAAGTCCTAGTAGGGTTACATACTTTTTTCACCAGGCCTTTTGCCAGATGTAGGGGTATGGCTTGCCAACACAGTCCCATGGCTAACTAACAGCTGTACTCCTCGTGAGGTGGCCAATGTATCATAAGATGGAAGCCATATAGGAAAACTGAAAAATCCACTCCCCAACATAGCCAGTGGTTAGACACTCACAGCCACCTCTACACAGACTCTGACAGCCAAATACACACACTTGCCATGTCCTGTATTCAAACCCCTACCTACCATATCACACTGCAGCAATACGCATTTAGGGCACTTGGTACAGCGAATACTGGGTTACAGCACTCTGACAGTTGTATTCCTAGGTGGGTGACAACAGCAGGATTGACAAAGGTGATCATGTGATATGTACAGAGATTAGAACACCGACCTGATTACTTTATCACATTACAGCATTATACAGTTACAGAACGTGCTACTGAGTTTACTGGGTCACAGCACTCCCAGAGGTGTATTTATAGGTGGGTGACATCATTAGCCTTGCCAAAGTTGGGTATAGGAATTGTATGGAATGTGAGCAGTCTAAAAGCATTATTCTGTCCTCAGGCAGACAGAGACACACACTCACACACGCACACACAGTTGGCAAGTCTGGGATTAGAACACTGACCTAACTATTTTATCACACAACAGCATTACGCAGTTACAGAACATGCTACCGAGATTACTGGATCACAGCACTCCTAGAGGTGTATTTCTAGGTGGGTGACATCATCAGCCTTACCAAAGTTGGGTATAGGAATTATATGGAGTGTGAGAAGTCTAAAAGCATTATTCTGTCCTCATGCAGACAGACACAGTTGGCAAGTCTGGGATTAGAAGATCAACCTAACTACTTTATCACACTACAGCATTACGCAGTTACATAACACTCTACGGAGGTTACTGAGTCACAGCACTCCCAGAGATGTATTTCTAGGTGGGTGACATCATCAGCCTTGCGAAAGTTGGGTATAGGAATTGTATGGAGTGAGCAGACAGACACACACACACACACACACACACACACACACACACACACACACACACACACACACACAGTTGGCAAGTCTGGGATTAGAAGACCAAACTAACTACTTTATCACACTACAGCATTACGCAGTTACAGAACGCTCTACGGAGGTTACTGAGTCACAGCACTCCCAGAGGTGTATTTCTAGGAGGGTGACATCATCAGCCTTGTGAAAGTTGGGTATAGGAATTGTATGGAGTATGAGCAGTCTAAAACCATTCTGTCCTCATGCAGATGGAGGCACACACACACACATACAGATAGCAAGTCTGGGATTAGAACACTGACATAGCTACTTTAGCACACTACAGCATTACGCAGTTACAGAATGTGCTACCAAGATTACTGGATCATAGCACTCTCAGAGGTGTATTTCTAGGTGGGTGACATCATCAACCTTGCCAAAGCTGGGTATAGGAATTGTATGGAGTGTGAGCAGTCTAAAAGCATTATTCTGTCCTCAGGCAGACAGAGACACACACACACATGCAGTTGGCAAATCTAGGATTAGAACACTGACCTAACTACTTTATCACACTACAGAATTTCGCAGTTACAGAATGCGCTACCAAGATTATTGGGTCACAGTACTCCCAGAGGTGTATTTCTAGGTGGGTTACATCATCAGCTTTGCCAAAGTTGGGTATAGGAATTGTATGGAGTGCAAGCAGTCTAAAAGCATTATTCTGTCCTCAGACAGATGGAGACACACACACGCCAGTGGTGGGATCAGAAAACCTGCCTACCTCCAGATCATTATTACAATGCTACATAGTTACGAGTCACTCCACAGAGAGTACACATTTCAAGGCTGTCATTATGACCTTCTAGGAATGTGGACATCAACAGGGATGCTGGCAGTTAAGATGTACATACCTGTGAACCCATGTGTTCAAAGTAGGAATCCATCCTGAACTAGAGTATGCCCATCTGTGGAATGGATGACTACTATCACTATACAGGGTTACAATGGCCATGCCCATACAAATAGAGGCACATAACTGAAACAAGGTGTCAATGGGCATACTCACACACTTAGTAGCACAGGGCTGTTCGGAATGCACTATGTCCCCATCTACACAAGGTTATACTGGGCATGCTCATACACTTAGTAGAACAGGGCTGTTTGGGATGCACTCTGATTCTAAACATGGAAGGCCACAATGGCCATGCTATTACAGTTAGATGTAAAGAACACATTGTAATAGACTCCAGTGTTAGCAGTTGTCATTGTTAGCAGGAATGCTGCACTATATATATCTGACACCGGTCTTCTACACAATGTCTGCTGTTGTCCATCACCTTAAGATGTACCATTCTATACCAAGCACAATACTACCACTCGCAGTGATGTCTTGCTAGGTGTGGCAACTGCTTGACCAACACAATGAGCCAATGCCCTGCTGTAATTGTAAGGTTGTCCAGTGTTTGTCATTCTGGGATGATGACTGAAAGTAGACAGGCCTCTGTCACATATCACATGCATCCATGAATCAAGGGAGTGGGGAGAATACCTAGGTCGCATTCGCCCATGTAGTGCCACTCCAAGTCAAATGTCCTAAACACAGGATAACACCCTGACACCTAGAGGACAACTGCATTGTATGCTTATGCTAACCAGTGCTAGATGTGTAGCATTCATAATCACAGCTGCTCACTGTAGATCCAACAATGGGGTATACTGACATCTGTGCAGTGAGGAACACCTGGCTGAAGACTCTGTAGTGCACAATAGCACTACCACCATATACCTCAGAACCAGACATGTGGGCCATAACACAGGTACGGACCACTCCAGGTGGTGGTGTCCCCACATACATAAAAGCCACTCACATGTACTGACCAGTACTCTCACAAAAGGCATCACAGATAAGTCAGGTGCAGGACACAGTGTCAAAAGCTGCATTCCAGCATGTAACCCTCTGACACCACCATGCCCTCGGACCACCAATACACATCCATACATGTGGTAGGACATATAATAGTGCAACACAATGTGACCTTTGACCAGTGGACTGTACCTAGCTCTACATCAACTGTGCAGAGTACCCATGTACTGACACAGTTGCATCATGTGTTATGCAATGCAACAATACCACTGTTTGTAACCAGGTCAGCTGTACACATACCAGGGTCCCTCAGTTATTTACTGCATTAACAGATGACTGTTGCTGCACACCAGTAAACATCCTCATGTTTGGACATGACATACATGTACCTGCCCTGGATATGTACATGACACACACACACACACAACATATATGTACATAGCATAGCTGTTGTTGTCATTTGTGCAGACAGGTGGCTGCAGCCATTAAACACATGTACATGGAAGGTAGGTCCATGGCTGCTGAATGCTAACAGTATATAATGTGCGATATCAATGTTGATAGAGGTAACATTCCCTCTGTACTGGTCACTCATGACACCTATCATATCATACAACAGTCCATGTGGCATGTCCACCAATTGCAATGCCTACAAACATGCCCAAATGACAGGAATGTAGGACCTACACACATGTACATGTAGTGGTGTGCATTCAGATACCATGCATGTGCAGTTGCTGATGTTTGCAGGTGACGTGTGTCTTAGTACATCATGTAGTTGCAATGCAGCCTCAACATTGCCAACTGTATATGGTGATATGCTGAAAGTACGGTAAGATGTACTTCAGGCATGGACAGATGTGTGGGCATAACTAAATGGTGGGGCATCTTAACAGATGGATGTTTGCTGAGGACAGCTCACAGGTGTGTCACAAGCAATCCTACAATAACCTGTGTAACCGCTAAGCTATGGTTTTGTTAATTGAAGGGGAACACACACAACTTAGCGGTCAGGGTGACACCGAAGGTAAATCACTTGACACCTATAACAGTTAAGACCTCTCATGTGCATATATCAGCACAGTTGCCAAAGGAAGCATCAGTGCACTTTGTAACATGTGCAATACTGCTATAAGTCTGTCATACGTATCATGAGATAGGCAGGTGTTTGATTCACAGTACTGGCATGTGTGGGTGTGTGTGTGTGTCCATATATGTCACGTATGGTGGGGGATACATCTCAATTGTTACTCACTCTCCTGTACACTGTTGTAGACATCTGTACAGACTGCAATGTAAAAAGTAGGACATAGGCAGGGGTGTGCATCTCAAACATGTGAGGTATCTGTATGTGCATGACATAGGTGTATTCAATAGTGAAGGCCACAGTGTGTACACACGTGTGTGTGTGTGTGTGTGTGTGTGTGTGTGTGTGTATGTGTGTGTGTGTGTGTGTGTGTGTGTGTGTGTGTGTGTGTGTGTGTGTGTGTATGTATGTATGGCTGTCTGGTCCCTCGAGTGAGGATGTTATCATAGTGAACTGTTAAGACCCCTCCCCCCATCCAGGCAATGCAATCAACTATCCCTGTTGATGTCCTTGATCTTAGGTCATACTGACTATCTGTACATGTGTAATCTCTGTGGCATGTCATGTAAGTGCACAGTACTGTAATGATGGTTTGCAAATAGGCAGGAGTCCTCACCTCAACACTAGCAACTGTGTGTGTGTGCGTGTGTGCGTGTGTGTGTGTGTGTGTGTGTGTGTGTGTGTGTGTGTGTGTGTGTGTGTGTTACCGTGTCGGTGAATCAGTGAGTGTGTGGGTGTGTTACTGTGTCTCTGAATACATGTGTGTGAATACCTGAGTGTGTGGGTGTAGTTGCGTGTTCGCATCCTGTCATGTGAACATGTATTACTGCTTCCCAATGAGGTATCATGCTTTCCACTGGCCTCTAGCCTTGGCAACAGCTATACCACTCTCTTAACTCCCCACTCTATGTAACTGTATCTGTGATGTCACCCAGTATGGATGTCACTTCTCTAGCCACAGTAGCTTAATACATGGCTATCTTGCACTTGGATCAGTAGATCTGTAGACGTATTTGGAACATGGGACTTTCTAACAGTGATGTGGAAGCTGCAAAGTGCATGCTGGTATTTTCATACATACCTGTGAGTAGTCCACATTTACATATGGGAAACTAACTGCAAACACTGACATCCACTGGCACATGCAATTAGACCTGAATAAGGAAAGCAGAACATCATGACCAACATGCAGTTACTGCTGTTACACAAGACACATACTGTTAACAGTGCAAAACGCATTCTAAACCTGTACTACATGGTAGGTCTGCTGCCTGTCAACAGTACACAACAATTGTAATCTACACTTATCTTCCTAGTCTGTTCACCCTGTGCATCAGACCATATGAGCATGTCCCTGCACCTATGGTGTGAATGACAGGGATGTGGCACAGGCATCATCATATGCACAGGGTGATAATGTTTGCCAGAGGCCTAGGCTGCACCATTGGATGACATCATGTGTGTGGGTTAGGGCCTTTGATCTAATTGGGCATGTGTGGATGTTATGAATGTGTGTGTTGCGGTGCCCTACATATGTTTCCGGTGTGTGCGTGTATGTATGCACACAGTTCTGGCATGTGTCTGGTCTACACAGGGGTATTATTGACAGCTGCGGACTGTACAGGCCAGGTTTTACAGTTCACGGTGTCCAGCCATGGCCACATGACCTGTGCCTGCTAGGAGTTGCATGGGCACTACCAGGCAGAGGTGCAGATTGGGTACTGTCTGATGACACATGTCCACTGGAACCGTGTCGCTGTTGGGACCATCCAGGGCCACATGCACATGGCCTGCTGTGTCCTGGTGTGGACAGCACAGCACCAGCTGCACTGCTGCTGCTGCTGCCAATATGGGAGCGGGCAAGTGAGGTAGCTTATACACGTAGACCTAAAACAGGTGATGTAGCTGACCTACATCCACATGCCTGATGCCTCACTCCTACCAGATATTCCAGCACAGACAGCTCACACTTGCGGATTGACATGCCATGGTCAAGGACACCAACCATGTCACCCAATTGTCTATCCAAAACTTCAGCTATCTGCTGCTGAGCATTTGCCATTGCCTGGATGTTGTTGTTTAAAGAATGGACAGCAGCCCTCTGAAGCCAATGATCTTCTCTGTTGTGCCATTCAGCACATGCCTGTGCCTCCATTACAGCCTGAAACATGCATCTGGTGACACCAGCTACTGCGCTCTGTCTTGCAGGAGCATGTTGGCCAGAGGTCCTCCTACGAGCAGCACTGGCCACATGCCTGTGTGGGGCATCATCAGTCAGTTGGCTGACACCATGGTGTGCAGGCACACCTTCCGTAGCCTCCACACTTTTCTGTTCCAAGCTACCACATGCCAACTGTACTTCCTCTATGGCCACTGGTGATAGGGTATGTGTTGGCATAAGAACTGTGTACAGGGAAGAGGGGATATAGGTGGAATGGCAACCAATGGCAGAGATTCAGCTCCTGACAACCCTGCATGTGCCTCAATCATATGTTCATCATCACTGCTAGAGTCTGTGGGGACATTAACATCAGATGGACCACAGGAGGGGAACACACCTACATCACCTGTGAGGGGCAGACAAGAACTGTACATTACAATCTATACAATAGACACACACACACACACACACACACACACACACACACACACACACACACACACACACACACACACACACACACACACACACACACACACACACACACACACACACACACACAGATGCACAGGGACACAAAGAGACACACAGAGACACATGCTATGGCACCCAACATGCATGTGATATGACAGAAGGCATGCAACATGCATGTGATATGGCAGACAGCATGCAGCTCAGACAATAATACTGGCAGTTATCATACATCCCTGGGTTGCACACAACAGCATGCATGTGTCATAGCAAAAGGCATGCAAATTACACAATCATAGTAGTAGTTAGCATACATCCCTGTGTTACACCATGTAGACCAGCACAGGTTAACAGAACACCTGCCTGATGTGTGGCATTGACTTTGACAATCACATGTAGTACGACATGTGATCTGCTGACATGTGCAATGACATGCATACATGTTTAACACAATGGTGTCCTGTCAAATATACAGTGGAGTAATGGTGTCCCAATGCAGTGTTGTCTGTCCGCCATACAGATATACTGCACATTTAGCTGATGTGCATGGCCATTGCAGGGAATCATGAGGCATTTCTACTGCTATACAGTGTGAGTTATAGACACATTTCATAGCCATGACTGTGTTCAGATACAATATATATATATATATATATATATATATATATATATATATATATATATATATATATATATATATATATATACTGTGTAATGTGACCCACATCACTGAGGTATATACACACTAAACCATGATGTGGAATGTGTGACACAGGTCACTGAAGCATATACGGATGACACCCCTGCACATCTGCAACCATATTGCTGCTGCCTGGCAAATATGGCCAGACATGGCAAAGTCGTCAGTACACCATGTCCCACATGACATCTGTGTACCACACACACACACACACACACACACACACACACACACACACACACACACACACACACACACACACACACATGAAGTGCAAGGATGACAGTAATGTCCGACACTAGCAAGGGGAATGTACTGTATCTGTGAGCTGATGTGGTTGTCTGTGTATGAATGTGGATACTGTACAGGTGACTGCTGTCATGTCATGACACACTCAAGATGTTCAACATATCTTATGTGGTGGATTTATTTCATGCCTACACAAGATGTGCACATGCCCGTAGGATGTCTAGTGTTCCACATCTGCAATATAACCATTACACAAAGGCCATAGTTGGACCATGTGGAGCCAATGTATGACAGGGTGTACATACAAGCACATCACATCTACTATATGTGTTGCTTCATGTCTCTTGCCATCCTCCATGGCCATGTGTGATCATGTGTTGACCAAATGGTTGTGACGGGTGTCTATTTCACATGTCTGTGTTGTCCCATATGACATGCACCCATAGATGTCATATGCTCCACTGACAACAGGGTTATGCAGACAAAGGGTGGTATATTTGGTATGTGTGATATGTTTTTCAGGATAGTTAGGCAATATTGCAGCCAGCCCACTAGATGTCATGGACATGTCAGATAGCACATCACATTGTGTGACATTTGTAGCAGGGGTATAATCCACACCGGTGAATCCCATGGGCTGGCCATACTCCAGCTCACTGTGTAGTACTGTTTTATTCCCCACATGTGTAGTTCTGATCTGTAGTACATGTCCCTACAGTGAACAACACCTCCACCACTGTATGCACAGCTGTCCACACATCTGGAAATGACAGTTTGTGAGGTTTCATGTCAGTGTTTCACATAGTTTGCAAGTATTGCACATGGGTAGCCATTGTGATGCATTGCAGGTCCGACCTGTATAATGACAGGCCCATACATTATGTGTACATGTGGTAAGTGGCCACATGGCAGATAGATCTGTGCATTAACATGTCTGATAAATAATAACAGTCTCACCTGCAATGGGCTGCTGTTGCAGTGGAGCGCCAGACGTACCTAAATAGGAGTGACACAGCAGTATGATCATTATCTACGCCTGTATGATAGCTACAGGGTGCAATGTGCATGTTAACACATACACCAGTACAATAGACTATACTATGGAGTATGCACATGTGTGCATACTCAGAGTAGCATGCTATAGTATGCGCCATGTGTGTATACATGCCTTGCATATGATGTTACATTACATATTCTACAGTGACACATATAACTATATGGAATATAGTTGTTATATGTACAGTAGTGACTTACCAGGAATCTCCAGGCTCGGTGGTTGAGAGACTCCCACCTCCACGATATCAGCTAAGGCTTGTGGATGTTGTTTTGCAGCTGTCCCCAGGTTGGCCAGTAGCTCCTCGGTGCATGTGAGTGGGGGCTGGGTTGGTGGCCCACCACATGTTGCACCTTGTCCTTGTTCACTGGCCATTGCATTCGCATGCTGTTTCACCTGTCTAATTAGGTCTGTACAGTGTCTGTGCACCTGCTGGTATGTGCAGTTGTGGCCACCCACATCATTAACCCTCCTACGAAGTTCCTGTCACAGGGCATCCTGATGCTGTGCATCCTGTGGCACATGGCTGAACAGGACATGATGATTATCATGTAGGTATGGGATGAGGGCCTCATCCTCCAAGTGGGTATAAGGTGGTAGCCTTGCACGTGGCATACGTGGAATACATAATGATGGAGACAGGTCACAGTAACTCACAGAGATGTACAGAGCTACAGCTGAACATACAAGTGTATCACATTTATTACAATTAAATAGTTGTCTTTGCAAATCTACATGACACTGACACCACTGACATGTTTGTGTCACACACATGACACATGATTGTGATTGGATATTATCACCATATATGTTTGTGTGTCACCTGATTACATTGCTCATACTCCATGTGGATGCTGTCTTGATGTGGGCATGTCTGTTTGCCTGTACTGGTGTTCTTACCTATCAGCACATGCCTGGATGTGTCCACATTAATGCAGTTGACCTTGATGTTGTGTATATGTCACATATAAAGACTATAAGTTTGAAAGATTTGCGAACCGTCGGAGTAAGAACATTATCTATGTGGCAACCTGCAGTCACTGCAAGGCATACTACATAGGGAAAACTAATCAAATGCTCAAGGAATGTATCCTAAAGCACTTATCTGACATAAGAATAAAAGTTACCAGCAATGCACTTTATATGCATATTAGTATAAACGACAGTCATTATTTCAAGTTCATGGCACTAGCTAGGCTTCATGAAACACCAAGAGGTGGGGATTTAGTAAACTGAACAGAAATTGAAGAGATGAAGTGGATAATGAATTTGCAATCAGATCAGTCACCAGGTCTGAATGCATTTGTCCCTTTAAAACCTGCACTAAAAGGGAAAGCTCTTCAGCACTCAAAATGACATAATTAGAAGGGTGTGTATGCTGCTATGGTTACTAAATGCATCTAAGTGAGTGAACACTAGGAAATGAAGGTATTTAAGAAGAAGTTTCACTGGCAAACATTTAGGATTTGAAAAGGGTATTATACTGAAAGCGCTTATCTGGTTTATGAGCCATTGTGTTTATTTTATTTTATTTTATCTTATCATCGTATATTTTATTAAAGTTTTCAAGGTTTAAGTGTTTTTAAGTGGAATTGGTGGCAGAACCATTTGTTTTGGAGTTTTATATTTTGATGTGCTCTACCTTTGATGAAGCTACTTCTTTTTTTTTGCCTTTTACATATAAAGACTTACACTGCCTTAACGTACATGACCTGTTACCCTGCAGACTTGCTCACAGAAGGTTTTACATGTATGTGTTCTGCCATATACATCTACATGGCACTGTACAGCAGTTCAGCATCCTGCCATGTATCACCTGTGTTGCACATGTAATACACATGGGACACTGGCTAGCCTGATGGTATTTGCAGAGATGGATATCAACTATAACATGTACGGTCAAAGTCAACTAGGCTATATACCCTGGGCCATGTATGAGCCTAGGATGAAAGGTTACCTAGCTGTAGCTGACAGGCATGTTTATGGGGCCAGGTCAAGCAGTGCCACATAACTGATCCACAGAGTTAATGATACATTTACCATGTGGTCATCACACCATGTTTGAAAGAGGGGCAATATGCAGCTTTGCTGGGCAGGGATGTATAGTATGTCAGGAGTATGTAAAGTGTATGGAACAAGGATCTGTCCAGCATGTGGTGATCCTTGTACTAGGAAGGTGGATGTCCATAAAGTATGTGTTTGAGATCAGGATGTGTACGTGTAGCATGTCTAACATCATTGGGTTGGACATGGCTTTATTCAGGGTAGGCATCATGCTACATAGTGGAGATGGGGATTGGGAAGGCTGGTGTAGGCCATCTGAACATGACCAATACTCCTTAAAGGAAATATGTGATCTGATATGGGTCACTTGAGTGTTGAGTATGGCTGAACAATGATCTCTATATTCATGGATGGCACCCTGTCATGATTAGGGTTGCCACTTACTACTACCTGGCATATGTGGTGGCATAACTATCACAGGAAAGACAACTGCCCAGCTGCATCCCTTACACACAGTGTCCATTATGTTGACCGCTGCCTAGGTGGTAGTTCATGGGTACAGAGTTATTAACATAGGGGTGACAATGCAATATGTAGCTGTCAGATTGTGGCCATATGTCACACGCCTCACCCACAAAGCCCCTTCTGTATGTTGTCCACAACACTCTGAGTCAGTATTGCACCTAGGTCATAGTCATTTGCATACTTCAATCGGCAGATTTCTTCTGTTAGTCTGTGTGGTATAGACTACAGTGATGGGGAGTACAATGGATTAACCCTGTCTTACTGTAGCTGGCACTGGTGTGATGTGCATGTATTATTCAGGCACCTTCTGTAGTGTTGATTCTGCCAGTGGTCCAGTTGCAAAACACTCCTGTGACATAGGAATGTACATCTAGTATACTGAGTGTAGGTGGAGCACAGTATGGGTGATGATATCCTGTGACCTGGCAAGGTTATGATATGCAGTGTGAAATCAACCTTACTGTCATCTACATCTGTACTGCTGACATCAAATAAGTTGATCAAGGTTCATGGCCTTTCAGACCAGACTCAGCAGGGTAGTAGTGCAGTACTTCCCAGTATCAGTGGTGTCTCCCCCTTTGTGGGTTGTGATAACTATTGGTGTGCACCATTCAGTGTGTACACAGCCTGACATGAAGCTATGTTTTACATGATGTGTATGTGGAGAGCAAATTGTTTTGCCATATGTGTATGATACAACCTGGGATGTGGACAGGTCCCATGCAGCCTGAGTGCAGCTTGTACCAGCATAGTTGTGGTTACAGGGGCTCTGTAGTGTACATGGATATATGATTGTGTAACTGTTTGTGGGGGGGGGGCAGTGTGTTTATGTTATACAAGACCCTATCTGTATTGCTTGTTCATGCTCAGCACTTGTTCAGAACTTGTAAGCACTAAATAAGCTACTAATTACTATGGCACTAAATCTTCCACATTACCTAGAGGTAAAACGTTTTTGTACATACTTTTCTCACTTGCTTAGAGTAAAACAACTCTTATACTCACTTTCCTCACTTATCGAGAGGAAAATGGTTTTATATTCAGGCATGTCCAATTGTTAGCTCCCATTGTTCTCTCCTGTCTATCTGATGAATCTGGGCATCTTGAGGCAATGTAGAAATTGCCTCATGTATACAGACAACCCTCTCCTCCTACCATCCAACACTACAACCTGTGAGAGATGCACTTATCTAGCCAAACTGGAGGTAAAGCTCTCTCTAACCAAGACTGAACTGAAGGTAAACATTTGCACCACACCACACTCATTACATAATCTCACTAAATCTAAATCTACACCACCAAAATCCACACATAGTAAAACAAAAACATTCACCGAAGCTCTCAATAATAATCTGTCTAAGCAACAGCTACCTCCAAAGCAGAAACGCAAACAGCCTCCATCCCCCAACATAACCCCAATGACACATAGCCCACAGACTCAGTATGCCACTCAGCCACAGCCAATAAGGCAAAACAATGTATCAAACACACTAGTCAGAGGTGACTCTATAGTCGGGCACATTGATGTCCCACTCACCAGACTAAAGAAGGAGAAGGTTGCTGTCAGCTGCCTGTTGGGTACCAGGATTCGCCACATAACCCACGCACTTAGGTCACTCAACAACAAGTACAAATATGACTCTGTCATTGTCCATGTTGGTGTGAATGACTTGCGATGTACCTCCCTGGACTACATGAAAAGAGACATAGAAGAGCTCTCTGATCTTGTAGCCCAGGCAGGTATGACCCTAGCCCTGAGTAGCATTCTGCCATTGCCCAGAATGATACCACAGTACAAGGGCAAAATGATTGACTTCAACAATTGGTTAAGCTTCTGGTGTCATTTTAAGGGGATCCAGTATCTGTCTCTTTGGGATGACATGGTCAACAGACCGCAATGCTTTGCCACAGATGGCC
Organism: Protopterus annectens; assembly: GCF_019279795.1. NCBI lineage: Eukaryota > Metazoa > Chordata > Ceratodontiformes > Protopteridae > Protopterus > Protopterus annectens. The sequence continues at coordinate 168,360,493 of NC_056737.1, forward strand.
TGCACCTGTCACCCCTGGGATTCTGGATACTGGCTAAGGCTCTTACTGCCCCTATAGTGCCTTTTTTAGGCAGAGTTCAAATAACATATTCACCACCATAACAGGAACAGGCAAGCACAAACTGAGGGTAATGCTACTCAGTGCTGTAAGTCTAGATCTCAAAATGCATTCACTCAAGGCACTCCTTGTAATGGAGAACATCGATATCTGTGCAGTGACTGAGACCTGGTTCAAGGCTCCAGAGAGCACCTCTGCTCTACCAGGCTATAAGTCATACCACACTTTTCGGCCATGTAACCTGGACCGAAACACCAAAGGCGGAGATGTGTCCATATTCATTAAGGATATCCACACCTCCAGGCTAATTGCTTAGCACAATGCATCCGAGGTAATCCAAGTGCAATTAACTCTGGGCAAAACAGCAATCCAAATTGTAGCTTGCTATAGATCCCCCACCATGCCCCAGGATTCCCACTCCTCTTTTCTTGATGTACTGGAAAATATTAGGGTTCAACCAAATACCCTAATAATTGGCGACTTCAAATACCCCACCATTAACTGGGAAAACTACTCATGTACCAACTCATTAGCTCAACACTTTCTGGAATTCATAAACTCCAATGCCCTGGATCAACTTATCTACACCCCCACCAGGGGCAACAATATCCTAGACCTAGTCATTACCAACATGAGTGACCGGTTTTCCACACTTGAAGTCAACTCCTCGTTGGTCCAATCCAACCATAAGCTAATTGCCCTTGATATCCACATCCTGCCCCCACCCCCCATTAAGGAAACCACAGTAAAATATTTCTCCAAAGCCAACTTCATTCTTCTTAAGACAGAAGTGGTGAACATCATGACACCCATGCAGATGGACAATACAGTTACAACTGCTGAATCCCACACAAATGCACTCTATAAGCACTTACATGAGTGCATGGATCATGCTATCGCAAACAGAACCAAGAGGCTATTCTCCAAAAAAAGGAAGCCAATATGGTGGTCCCCTGCCATAAACAAACTGTACAACAGAAGGAAGAAACTGTTGCAAAAGAGAGTACAATCCCATGAGTGGAGGAGCTCCCTGGTCACCCTCAGTAAGAAGCTGAGATCCCTTATAAGATCCTCCAAAGCTACATATGAAAACAAAATTACCACTAATTCCAAGGACAACCATAAAGCATTCTATAGCTATGTCAAGAATCTCAATGGCAACACCCAGATCTGCTCTGAGTTACAGCATAAAGGCATGAAAATTACAAAACCAACTGATATTGCCAACATCCTGGCAGATAGGTTCAGTGCTAACTTTATCCCCCTCTCAACCCATAAAGGGCCCATATCTATACAGGAAGAATGCAGAGTCACTGTAATTACAACTACTCAGATAAAAGCTGCACTCTCTAAAGCCAAAAACACAGCATCCATGGGACCAGACAACATCCCAGGCTGCCTTTTACATGAACTTCAGAACAAACTGGCTCCCCACTTAAGCACCATGTTCAATAATAGCCTCACATCAGGCTTTGTGCTCACTGAGTGGTGCACAGTAAAAGTTATCCCACTCCACAAAGGTGGCACCACAGCGGACCATGGGAACTGTTGCCGTATAAGCCTGACTAGCCTGGTCTGCAAGGTTATGGAGCACATCATCATGGATCTCATTCACTGAGACATTGGGTACCTCCAAACCTTTGACCCCACCCAGTTTGGCTTTGTTAAGGGCAGACCACACCTCCTAAACCTGGTGGACTTCTTTAAGACAGTTACCAAGGCATTAGATGAGGGTAAGGAGGTCCACACAGCCTACCTTGATCTCTTAACAGCTTTCAACACCATTCCCTATTCTGGTATTATCGACATACCCATCCACCTGAACATTAACCCCTACATCATGAGATGGTTTGCAAAGGGGCTCACAGACAGAACCCACACAGTGAGAGATGCATACCTTAGGTCCTACTGTAAACCAGTTACAAGTGGCATCGCTCAGAGCTCAGTCCTAGGACCCCTCATGTTCGGTATATACTTCTCTGCAGTACAGGCAAGCACAGGAGGACTTTGGCTGAAAAGGTTTGCAGACGACTGCAAACTAGGGGCCATAATTGGTTCCCCAGCTAATACAGACACCCTTCAGAAGGGTCTCACTGAGATGGATACCTAGTGTCAATATCATGGCCTCAAGCTGAATGCCAGAAATTGCATAGTCATCCCCCTTTGGATAAAACTAATTACCCACGGACTACCACATAGGTGGTAGTCCCCTACATACAGAAAAGGTAATAAGGGATCTGGGAACCCAAGTAGATAGCAATCTCTCCTTTGATAACCATATTGCCAAGGTGGTTAGAATATCCTTCTACATGGCCCCTAATCTCAAATGGGTTTGCATCCAGAACAAAGGAGACCATTGGGCCTCTCTACTCATGACTTATTAGACCCATTAAAAAATACAACACCCCATTTGGGATGTACCTTACAAGACAACTGCAACAGCTTGAAAGACCACAAAAGTACCACACCAAGAGAATTACTGATCTCATACAGATGACCTATGCAGCCCAACTAAAGAAACTCCAGCTGTACTCGGTTGCATACCGCGTACTCAGAAGTGATCTCTACTTGACATACAAGGCCCATATCCAACCCAGTATTGCTGGATATGCTCCACCTAAACAAAAGCCCCTGAGAGCCACATGCTGTATGGATATAAACCTAACCACAATGATAACTAGGACGTGCTGGAGGGATAGATTCTTGACCTGGAGACTCCCCATGCTTTGGAACATGATTCCAATGTACATCAGGCAGGGCACCTCACTAGCACTCTTCAAGAGAAACCTTGATGGGTGAATGGGAGACAGACATGTACCCCAGGGATCACTGCAATGGCTCTGCTGGACAGAGGTGCAGGGAACTAATGGCTCTGCTGCTCAGAGGCACAGGTAACTAACCTAAGGGGGTGGCGGAAGCCAACACACTCTAGCTAGGCTTATAAATGCTCTTTAGCAGACAGCCTAGTACCTACCTATGAACCTATGTCTTATGTGCATGGATAGTTAACTAACTCTTCCATTTTACTTTGCTATTATGCTGATAAATTGTCAGGTGACTACAAGTCATATGTATCCTGTTATTGTGCATTGTAAATGTCAATAGACATAACTAATGTTTGCCTAACATAACAGTAATGTTATGTAAAATGTAAAACATATCTGCCTACAGTACTGTACATTACACAGTTATTGGCACAATATCCCACAATGCAAATCATAACTGCACAGTAGGCCCACCTTTGACATGTTATTCTCAGTATTACACCCATACATATGCCTACTGTTACAATATATCAACATATACTATCCCCTGTTATAGCATGTACTTGTTGGACCAACTCTGCCACTTACAGCGGCTGGAGAGGAATTGTTAGGTTCAAAGCCCTTATATAGCATCCCTTGTGGTGTATGAGGTGTTTGCCTTTTGAACTACAGCAGTACACACATAAATACTACAAGCATTACTATGGTCAACAATACATCACTACAAGATAACTGTTTCCACTATATGCATTGCATACTCTTTAATTATTACAGAACAGGTACTACATACACAGACATACTGAGTGTTCTACATACCTTATTAGTAACCCGAGGTGTCGTAGACTGTTATTTCAATCTTTTTCAATTTGTGTTTAAATCTTCTTTGTAATGTTCTGCTGGTATATACAGATGGCTTGAATGTGTGACAAGCCATCCTTTTATAGTTAAATATCAGTAGCATGTGCCATCCTGACCACCAATTGGTGTTCCAAAGTAGTTAATTACATGCACATCAGCTGTGCAGCTACTCCATTAGCCAATACCATGGCAACAGTGGTGTATAATTGAGTACTCCACTTGGGCGTTATCCCTTTGCCTTACTTTCAAGGAAGACGGTCTGGATGTGTTTGTGATGTATTTCAACAGCTATACAGGGACACACAGAGATATATTAGCTTCATGACTCCTGTGGATTGTGTGTAATGCCTAGAAGATGTTCAACATGTGAGTACAGCTGTTATATTTCAGAACATTGCTACTTATGCAGGGTTTGTTTGTACCTGATACTTCTGAAAATGTTTCAGTCTGGCAAGGATGTTTGAGCAGCTCAAGGTTGTATGGCTATGCATATAATGTTAGGTGGTTTACAGTGTGCTCACCAAACATCTTTGGTTTGGTGTAAATGCGTATCATACTGTGCTGTTATTCAGTAATTGGTAACACTTCCTGGTGTACACATAACCCTCTGAAATGGGATTAGTGCAAACAAACCCTGTAACATCAGCAGCTGTTCCATTGTACAACAGCAATTATTTCAAATAGGGCCATGTTAGCGTGTCTCTGACAAGGTATGTTAAGGCTTCTGCAGATGTTGTACAGTGAGAGAATGATTTGTGATGATATTACAGTATGTATTGTAATTGGTTTGGGTGTGGGGGAGATGGTGGGTGTACATAGCAGATGCAGGTATGTAGGAACTGCTTTTATACATATTCGATATGTGTGTGAGGGTTCCTATTTGAACACCTATCCTTTAGTGGTCTAATACTATGGTATTTGCAGGCTGATTCATTAAGGCACTATTAAATGGTTCCTGTATAGCATGCAGGTGATGTTAGTCCTTGAATCTTTTCGGCAATACATCGGAATGTAATAAAGTGTTGCTACATTAAAGCTGTCTGTGTATTTCTATCATAGGTATTTGCAGTCACTGGAGTTCTGTTGGTGACTGACCTTCTTTGGCTAGGGTTGCCACCTTTTCAAGTGGCCATAGTGGGACATTTTCGGGACACACATCAGATTTTACAGGCCGACACATACCCACAGTCAGTACAAAGGATAGAACTTTACTTTATTACCTAAATAAAAAATTATTCTTGTAGCAGTTTAGTTGCTTATTCTGTTTCTTGTAACATTTAGGTATTTTAGATACAGAAATAACTATTTTATGCAACTATTACATAAAATATGGGACATAATTATGTCCTACAATCTCAGGACATTTACCATTTTTAATATTTTTGGTCAGGACACAACTGCCCAAAGAGGGACTGTCCCTTGCAAAGTGGGACAGGTGGTAACCTTATCTTTGGCTCATGTCCCTAGCACATATTTGTGTTCATAGATGTTTATATATATATATATATATATATATATATATATATATATATATATATATATATATATATATATATATAGCTATAGATGTTACTGTATACATATATATATATATATATATATATATATATATATATATATATATATATATATATTTCATGTGTATATATATATATATATATATATATATATATATATATATATATATATATATAGTATTCATTTGTAATACTTATACTTATGTAGGCTTGTATATGTTGATTCACACATTACAGTACATTACAATGTATTGTACATATGTACACAATGTGACTGTCCCATTTGTGGTCTTTACTGTGAAATGCCTGTAGTATAAAGTGTAGTCTAATGATCACTTACTATGTATACAGATTAGATGGCTTAGTGGTAGGTCCCGTGACTATGGTGTGCATGGTCCAGGGTTCAACACCTGCGATATATTAGACATGTTTTACTACAGAATAAGGCTAATTTAAGCAGTTGTAAGCAGGTTTAAAGGTGTTTGTGTGACATTATACCACCGATTGTACACAGTTAAACAAAATTTACATCCTACAACCTGTGCACGCAAATATGGTCACTTCTGCTAACTACTCAGGATATATACATTTCAGTGACATAACATCTCACTATGTGCTTACATAACATTACATTGTTTGTTAACTGTACTCTCCAACACACATGGGTTTATGTGTGTTCCAAATGTTTATTATTCTATGGAATGCTTCCTATATATGCAAAGCTGTGGTTAAGGTATACTATATAACATGTAAAACATCTCTGACTTTATTGGGATTTGAACCATGACTGCACAGATATTATGCAAATACTGTAGCCATTACACTATTGACATTAACGTTCCTTCTGCCTATTTCCTATGTCCATGAATTCTATGTGTAAGCTTGGCTACACAACAGGTGGAGCCACCCACACCCAGTGAGCTTCTCAAAATACCAACATAACACATGAATTGAGAGACTATACATTAACATCCTAACTACATTTTGCATAGCCCTTCACTGACACACTTCAGGGGAAACCTTGATGTGTGACTGGGCAACAGTATATACAACCCTGGGATCATGTGTCCCAGAAACATGCACCCAGGGTGTGGGGGAGCCAGTCCAGTTTTATAGCTGCAAGACCTATTGGGGAAATTGAATGCTGTTGGTTTGTCATGTTAACATGCCCTTTTGAGATCAGTATGTGCCCCTATCACCCTACAGCACCCCAGTCTTCAACAGCTTCCAGCAACTCTGCCTGGAATCACTTCATTGGCTATGCTTGACAGAGGCTCAGTTACTCCATTAATGGTGCAGATAAATCCACCACACTGTAGCTATGCTTCTTAATGCCCTTGGGCAGATAGACTACTAGCTGTCTGTGAACCCCTACAGTGCAGGCCATCTCCAACATCATATGTGATTATACAGAGTTTTCTGATCACAATATATAGTGTAAAATCACCATGCAGTCAGACAACAGTTGAGTACAGCAAGAGCATACAGACTACTGATACATAATCACTCCGAAAGCCTATCTTGGAAGCTAGTGGACTTGTATAGGTTTCAGGCTTTGTATTGCTTACCAGTAGGTTGCCTACAGGAAAGATGGGACACAAGTACAGATGGGAAGCATGCCTGCAACAATGCCATACCAACTTGCATGTGTCAGCCTAAGGCTTTGGAATGCTGGACAAGGCTATTTGCGCCCCCATGGTGCCATTTTTAGGTAGGTCTCAGAGGTGAATATCACCTCCATGAACTGCACAACAGCAGATTCAATGAGGGTTGGGCTACTCAACACCAGGGGTAGTACTCACAACATGCACGCACTCACAGCACCCCTCAGTATGGACAGCATCTATATCTGTTCTATGACTGGGACCTATATAAGACTCCTGTGAGCACACCAGCACTACCAGACTACAACCCATAACAGACATTTCAGCCACTGAACATATACTGGCACAGACATAGAGGGGCTGTATCCATATTCATCGGGGATACCTACACCTCCAAGTTAGTGGGGCAGCATGATACCTCTGTGATCATCCATGTGTAGCTAACATCAGCTACGACTGCAATGCAAACTGTGAGCTGCTACAGATAACCCTCCATGACCCAGGAGCACCACTACAACTATCTGGAGACAGTGTTAAACATGACAGTCCTACCAGACACCCTGTTATTGGTCAATGTCAGCTACCCTACACTTAACTGGATAACCTATTTGAGTATTCACTTCCAGGCCCAGCACTTCCTGGGATTTATCACCTCATATGGCCTGTATCAGTTTGTAGATGGATTAACGAGAGGTGAAAACATACTAGAAGTTGTAATCACTGACATGTGCAACAGGTGCACTATAGCAAAGGTAAACCGGTCACTGTTTAGATCTGACCATGAACTATTCACTGATGATTTCCAACCCCACCCAAGGAACACACAGTGAATACCTTTCCTACAGCTAAATTCACAGTACTAATGACAGAGGTGGGAGGGTTCACAGCTCCCATGCTCAGGGATGACACTGCTCAAGATATAGACAGAATTACAAATGCACTCTATAAGCACCTAGAAAGATGTACAGGTCATGCCATCAATGGTAAACCACGAACTGTTACTCCTACACAAGGACACCAGTCTGCTGAACCCCTGCAATATACAGGCTATACAACAGAAGTGCAGACATCTGTGACCAGTATTAACAAGATACTTATGTTACTCATGTAATCATCCAAGGCTGACATCCACAGGTAAATAGGCATGGATTCAGAAGATGACCACAAAGGCTTCTTTGGCTATGTCACGGATCTAAGCAGTAACACACAGATTCGCACTGTGCTGGTGCAATATTGCACTGAATATACTAACCCTACTGATATCACCAACACACTTGATGATACATTCGGTGCAAGTTTCACCCCTTACAGGGCCCACAACAATACCCAGTACGTACAGTATCCCAGATATCTGAGACATACAGGTGGTAATGGCCCTTTCAAATGGAATGACAGAGCATCAATGGAGGCAGATGGTGTCCCAGACTGCATCCATAGACATTACAAGATGAAGTGACCCCCCGCCTAATATAGCAATTCAACATCAGCCTCTACACAGGCTACATGGCCATTCAATGGCACATGGCAACAGCTATTCCACTCCACCAAGGTGGTGACACAACTGACCATGGTAACTACCACCCCATATGCCTGAGTAGCCTGATCTGCATGGCTATGGAGTGCATCCTCATGACACTCATTAACATAGACAATGGTAACCTCCAGACACTTGACCCAACCCAGGTCAGCTTGATTGAGTGCAGATCATGCCTACTGAACCTGTTTGACATTTTACAGTCACCTAGATTTTAGGTGTGGGGTGTGGTAGTTCACAGATACTACCTGGACCTCGCAAGGGTTTTGACACCATTCCCCACTCAGGTATTATTTCTACACTCACCAGCCAGTACATACACCCATACATCACAGGTTGGTTTGCCAACAGGCTTACACACATAACCCACATGGTAAGCCTAGCAGCCTCCAGTTCCAACTCTTGACCAGTCACAACTGGTGTCCCACAGGACTCAGTCCTAGGACCCCTACTGTTTGCCAAATACTTCTCAGAGGTACAGGCTAACACAGGTGGACTACAGCAGATCATGTTTGGCAATTACTGCAAACCGTAAGCCATAACTGACAGTCCAGCTGTCACAGATGTCCTTCAAGGGGCCTCACATAGACCAACACAGGGTGTCAGAGTCATGGCCTCCTGCTAAAGGCTACATACTGCACGGTCATTCCATTTTGGGAAACTACACACACACACACACACACACATATTAACACATGAGTAGCAGACACTATAATTCAGATGACGTAATGGGTATGGGGGGACTACATTAGATAGTGATCTCTCCTTTGACAATCATATCTGTGAAGTAGTTAGGACATCCATCTATGTAGGACAAATGATTACTTAAGGGTTCACATCTAAACAGACTGAGGTTATTGTGCCCCTTTACTCATCACTCATCAATCCCATCATCGAGTATGATAACCCATTTTGGGTGTACCTCAGAAGACACATCCAACAGCTGGAAGGGCCACGAACATACCTTGCCAAGAGGAATAATGCCCCCAGACATGTGTCCTATGCTGCCAGACTGCATAAACTCTTGCATTACTCAGTGGCATCTCATTTACTCAGAGATGACTTTTGCTGGCCAACAAAGCCGTGTCCAAGTCAGGCTTAATGGATATGCCCCCACCTATGGGAATCCATGTCACAGTGAGCCATGCACTGTAATGAGCTACACCTTGCCACAGCCATAACTGGAAGATGCTGGAGTGACAGATTCTTGTCACGGGTACTCCCCATGCTTTGGAACTACATCCCTGATTACATTATATGGAGCCCCTCACTAACACTCCAGGGAATTCTTGCAGAGTGGGTGGGGAACAGTGTATACACCCCAGGGATTCCAGAATAGGCTCTGCTTCACAGAGGGACAGTTAGTTAATCAATGGGGTGGAGACAGCAGACACTTTTTGGCTAGGCTTATGAATGGCCTTGGGCAGTTAGGCAAGTACCTACCTATGTACCTATGAACCTATACATACAGTATCGACACATGCTGATAGCTTAATTTACTGTTCAGGAATTGACTTAACTTGTGCCAATGGCAGTTGTGTGTACAATAGTTGAGGGCTGCCTATGTAGGGTGCACACAGTAGACCACCTATACCTGACAATTTACAGGTGGTCGTGTGTGTGTGTGCCATCCATGTTTACTGTGTGTGCAGGTGGAGAAGTGTGTCAGTCCATAGGTGCCTACACTGTCAGTGTGTGTGTGCTATACGTTCCCTCTTTGCCAAGACATGGACATACTGGGCACGCCTCCATCTGCCTACTGGGGTTGGCACAGGGTGTTCATGGTCTGAGTCCCTCTGTGCCTGTGGGGCCCTTGGCAATGGTGGTGGGCTGTGAGGGCCTTCACCATTCTGTCCCTGCTGCAGCTGTTTCCACAAGATCATGTTGTGTAGCATGGAACATACTATGAAGATGTGGGCACACATGCCTGGAGAGTACTGCAAGGCTCCACCAGATATGTCCAAGCAACGGAACCATGATTTCAGCATCCCAAACACATGCTCTATGATGATTCTGGTTTCTGTGTGTGCCTCATTATGGTGTTCTTGCATGGGTGTGTGTGCATTTCTGATGGGAGTCATCATCCATGGTTCCAGTGCATAGCCAGCATCCCCCACCAGGTGGCCATATGGGATGTCCCCCCTGGCAAATACCTGATACAGCTGTGAGGCATGCCAGATGTAGGAGTTGTGATAGCTTCCAGGGCTGCCAGCACACACATCCATGATAATGCCCTGGGCATTGCACATGACTTGGCAGTTGATGGAGGGGTATCCCTTGTGGTTTATGTAGCACCTACCCTGCTCACCGGGTGGTGACTTGATGTGTATGTGTGTGCAGTCTATTGTACCCAGTACTTAAGGGTAGTCTGCCACATGGTGAAAGAGATGCATATTGCTGGCCAACTCCTCCTGCATTTGTGGGAAGTATATGTGCATATTTGGCATGTGGTAACATGGCATCCAGGAACTGGTGGTCTACCCTGGATGCTGATGCCTGTGAGATCCCCATGATATCCCCAGTTGGCCTTTGAAAGGTACCTGTGGCTAGTATTCTCAAGCTTACACATACCTTCATGTCCACTGGGATGGGTTCCCCTCTGTTATTTATTGCTCTGAGGCATGGCTGGCACAGCTCAACAAGTTGCTGTATGGTGTCCCTGTCCACCCTGTAATGCTCTACTGTCTCCAGATCATGTAGCCCCTGGCAGGTTACCCTGGGTCTGAACACTCTTCTCCTCCTCCGGTGCCTGAGATGGTTGTCAGCATCATCCTCTACACCACCTTCAGTCTCCAATACATGCTGGTGAATCAAAGCTATGGCAGCCTCTAACATATACATATTAAAAGTTCCCCATCTGTGTACACCAATGGTGCAGAGTGTCTGGGAATACACACGTGTGTGTGAGGTGCTTTCACACTTTATACTGTTGTGCTATGGATGCTGCTGGTGTAATTGTGTGTGTATGTGCATTTCCAGCTGCAGAGTATCTTAATTATGGGTTTTACAGCAGGTACTGCTATTGTGGGGCCTTTGGTGTTGAATTACGCTTGGCTGCCGTGATTCATCTATTGCCCTTTACTTCACTTTTCAACCCGATTCCCGTCCCTTTGTCAGGCATGCATCCAGCAGCCCACTTTCCGGTTTTGCACTTTCACAACCCAGGATTGTGTTGTGAAATGTGTTATGTAGCTGATCTACTGCAGGTTTGCTTTGTTCTGCTGTGACAGTTCTCCTTTCTTTGCAGTACGGCACCTCCCCTTTCCTGTTCTGCAGGTAGCTGCTAGCAGCCTTGTTAGCTGTTGTCAGTGGCCCACTGTGGGTTCCTAGGTGTTAATTACTCATTTGTACTCCAATTACCATGCTGTAGCATTTCCTTATTTTCTTCCCATATTCTTCCTGTCTCAGCTTTGGTGTACAGCGGTTTACCATGTTTCGAGCGTGTTTTCATCCACGTTCACATGCACATTCAGTTACCTTGTGTGCTCTCAGCTAAGCAAAGCTATGGCTACATCAACACACCCCTATCCTGTGGCTTTGCTTAGCAACAGGCAAACTGAATTAGCAATGCTCCAATGTGCTTACAGCTAAGATGGCACACCCCTCTTTTGATGTCATCTTTATCTCCAGGCCACACCTCGGTGTTGTACCGCTACGCTGTGAGATACATCCTTATGCCGGCGGGGCTTTTGTGATTCAGCATTACTTGTCTCATTTGCATGGCATTGAGTACTAATACCTTATTACCATGCAGAACACTGTTATAGCCCCTTAGCAACCCTTGCGGCATGGTGTGGTGTAGCATGCGTGCCAGTGACTATTATGGGGAATTCATGAAATGTGTTATATTGCAGTTTTATTACATATAAATACATTTTCACTGTAGTCCCGTTTGTGCACCAATGCACTGAGATTTTACTTTGCGTTAGTGTGGGCAGGACATTAAATGTTCTCTTTTATATGTTTTGCATGTTTTTTATGCCAATGGCTATATATTTAGCCATTGGCATATATTAACATTATAATACGTGAATACACTAAGCCTGCACCACTTTGTGAATCGCTATATAATTTCATTTGCATGCTACTCTGCTGCATATGGGGTAATTAGCATACATGCACTGGGAGCTGTGCAGCCGTGGCATATGCAGGTAGTGCATGTGGAAGCAGCTCATACCTGAATCTCTCGGCGGCCATATTTGGTGTTAGATCACCAACACTATGCCTGCGCCTGACGTAAGCTTCATGAATCCTGGAGTTTGTATATTTGAAGAACATATGTAGTGCTTCCTTGAAAGTTTATGCTGTAGACACACTTGCATCAATCTTAATAAATAGTATTGTTTCTTACTTCTTTGATATGACAGCTGGAATATGACAAGGGTGTTCCCCCTTCTCTTACTTTTATATACTTGCAGTTAACCCTTTCATGTTATTATCTGATTATAATTTTCTCTGAAAGCAGTAGCATTTTAATCAAATTTCCCATTTATGTTAAGGAAGTAATCAGTCACATGTTCTGAGAAGCTGAAGCTCCTGTAATTTCAGATCCTGGTCCCTTTCATTTGAAATCTGCAACCAAGTATTCAGAGACTTATCTTTGCTACAATATAGTAATCATTTATCAGCATCCATAGTGAGAAAAAATATTATTTCAAATTACCTTCAAAATATTATTCAAAATGACCTTCCTCTGGAAATCCTATTAAGCAATGGGTCCTATGTCTTAGACACTGATATACATATATATATATATATATATATATATATATATATATATATATATATATATATATATATATATATATATTTTTTTTTTTTCTTTATTATCAACCATTATTTATAACAATGGAGAAAATATTTTTTGGGCAAGTGGCAGTAAGGAAATGGGTTCTAGACCCCATGATATCTCATAATTTTCTGGAGATATTACAGTGAGGAAGGAGCTGTCAGTACCTTAAAAATGCATATGTTTTGAATTTGTATAAAAGGCATTTACCCGTTCTTTCCTTTTTATGGGTTGGGTCTCTCCAGTTCATCATATTTTTTTATAAATTTCTTAATGTAAGGAGATCTTCACAGGTAAATAGTAAATCCTGCTAATCAGTAGGCATGGAATTTTAGCTCCTGATCCTTTTCATTTCAAATCCTTCAGGTTTCAGAGACTTATCTTTGCTACAATATAGTGATCATTTATCTGCATCCATAGTAAGAGTAAATGTTATCTAAAAATGACCTTCCTCTGGAAATTATGTTAAACAATGGGTCCTGTCTCCTAGACGCTGATATTTTCTCCATTGATATAAATAGATAAGAACATTAATTACTAAAATGTTGTGTTCCTTGAAGAATAATATATATAACATATCTTTGTCATTTATGTGCAGAATTGTTACATCCTGATTCTACGGTAATTTCTTATATTCAAACATTTTTGTATATAATCCAGGTACCTATCAAAGTGCATTCAGAAAATCTGAGCTACAGTCATGAAGCAGAATCCACAAAATAAGTGTGGCACTTAGGCAGAGCCACACTAAAATTAAATTTCTGCCCATGATTTAATATATTTTATAGAGACACTGCAGATCTTTTGCTAGTGTTTTGTTAATTTCTAATGTTTTCTAACCCAACTTCCAATTCAGCAAAATCATGCAACTAAAAACAACAGTTTCAGAAAGTGCTCTGCTAATTAAATACAATCTGCCTTAAGGTGATCTGACCTTGAAAGTGGCACATTTTGTTATGGGATCAATGTTATCCACAAGTGTAGGCTAGTTTTTTTTTTTCTTCATGGTGTGTGGCTTGAAAGGGCATTTTTAGGTTTGTGGTTATGGGTATTTGGGAGGTAAGCACATTTAGGGTATAAAAGTGCATTCCTCTCAGCCTCCACTGATGGTAAAATTTGCATATTTGACATTGAACTTATTTAAATAACAGTTAACAGAAACAAGTTAAAATGTTGCTGCGTAATTGTGAATATTGTGAATATGTCTAGGCTTGTACAGGCCCTAGGGCCGATAGCCTAGTACCAACCTATGAACCTATATAACACAGGGAAAATTGTTTAATAATATGCATCCAGCAAACAGAACTTGAGTAGCAATGATATTATTATCAGTACTGTAGTACAATGTTACCTAAACTTATAATCATTCAGTCTTATTGATATTTGACATTTTTCTTTCAGATAAGTTATGCTGCAACTGTTAAAGTTTTAAGTGACAAAAATCAGTTTCCATCTTTTCTTCGAACAATTCCAAGTGGCCTGTATCAGTCTATTGGCATAGCACACCTGGTTCTACATTTTGGCTGGATATGGGTTGGAATTCTGTCAGACAGCAATGACTATGGCTTGCAAGGCAGCCTTATAGTAAAAGAAGAGATTGTCAAAGCTGGGGCTTGTATTGCATTTTTAGAAACAATACCTACAGTGTACTCTGAGAAGAAGAGTGAGCACATAAGTGAAATAATTAGGAAATCTTCTGCAAATGTGATAGTTATCTTTTCTATTGATACTGATCTGTATCCCATCATGGAGGTGATTGCAAGAAACAATGTGAGTGGAAAAGTCTGGGTTGCCAGTGATGACTGGGCACAATCTTCCCTGTTTACTAAGAAGGATTTTTTGAAAACTTTACAAGGAACTCTTGGCTTTGTAGTCAGAAGAGGAGACATATCAGGATTCAATGAGTTCATTTATAGCCTTAGTCCTTACACTAATCCAGATGATTTGTTTCTGAAAATTTTTTGGGAAATTGTTTTTGATTGTAAACTGCAGATTCTGGATACCAACAGGACCATAGAGTCAACAATTTGCAAAGGAGATGAAACACTAGAGGGAATGAAAATGGATTTTTTTAAACTTAATGATTTAAGAAATACATATAATGTCTATAATGCCATATATGCTGTTGCCCATGCTTTACATGACATGATTTCTTGCAGACATGGAGAAGGACCATTTGATAACAGCACTTGTACAATGATGCATAATTTTGAGCCATGGCAGGTAAAATAGTATGTTATCATATATATATATATATATATATATATATATATATATATATATATATATATATATATATATGTGTGTGTGTTAGTTTATCACAATAATGTGACATTGTTATACCATGAAAGAAAAAAAAAACTGTAATTTATGGTAATGTTTTAGCAGGCCATGTCTAATATGGATAAGTGCCTGATATATAAGGAGACATTTAGTAATCTGGTATAATGGTGCTTTGTCTGCAACAATCTATATTCTATCTTTACGTTCACATTTTATTTAATCAGTGTGAAATATATATATGATACAAATAGAAAAATATGAAGTGATTTATTGCCAGTTGATCAAAATTTAGTGAAATGCACTGATGGAGTATAATCCTATAAATCTGCAGTTTACTAAATAAACCCCAAACTACAGAAAAAATATTTTCTGTGGTTGTCTGAGCAGGAGGTCACCCACAAGAATATTACACCATGAGAGAATAAGTCCTTTCCCCGAAGTGAGAATTTCACAGAAATTTGATGCTGAGTTACAATTTTCATATTATACATCACATACCTGTAACTCAATAATTGTGACAGTTACCCCGGTAAATGTGATATTTGTCATATTTTTGGTTATACACAATGTAACTCTGCATTTAATAATACAGAAAAAACATAAAATAACGGAACCATCACTGCATATTACATTTAACATCAGTAGTGGATCAGAACACATCATTAAAATATTTAGAATGATTCTTTTATCATTTATGTCACTCACTTTTATGGTAGCTGTCTAAGAACTCTGCAAGAAATACATGTTCAACATTTATTAGCGAACCAGGTGCCAGTTGGATAATTTACTTTACTAGATTGTTGAAAATGCTTTTCTCATATTCTTGTTTTTTTTTCTTCATGGTTTACTTTTCCCTACTTGAGATATTTTTCCTCTGGTTACCATATGACAATCCGTCGTCTCCCAAACAAGCTACTGTATGAGGGATTTGTGATTTCCCATTGCATATACCTGCAGATATTCAAGGAAAGATACATTATGCCGTCGTCTCCCAAACAAGCTACTGTATGAGGGATTTGTGATTTCCCATTGCATATACCTGCAGATATTCAAGGAAAGATACATTATGAGCAGATGTGACTAGTGCAACTTACTTAAATGAGTGATGTGTCTCACAATGAGCTTAGCAGTGGTCTTTTCAATGATCCATGACATCCAAAAGTATTCTGACATTAGATACCAGCTCAAGGAACACCTCTTCACACAAGCAAAGTACAGCTGTACTCACTCAGGTCACATTACATGTACCCTGCGGCTTTCTCGTACACCCCTTTATCCATGTCTCAGCTTTTCTTATCTCATCTTGTCATTCTCTTTACTTACTGCCTCTCATTCATCGTACTTCCTTTTTCTCTTTGCATCGTTCTCACACTACTCATTTCTAATCCTTGTCCATGTGCAAGCTTCAAGTATCTTTTCTCTGTCTTCTCCCCCATGGTAACCTTTCTTGCAACTTCTCTCACTTGTCTCTTCTAATATCTTCATTCCTCTCTATATAGTAATATGCTGCTAACCGTGTAACATAAGCCAGCTCAGTCATTATTAATCCCATTTCTGATAAGTGGATGGGAAATAGAAAATTCACCTCGGGGATCACTCCAGTGGCTCTACTCGACAGAGGCACTGGGAACTAAGGTCAGGTGGCACATTCCAGGGTACTCCTATGGGCTAGGCTTGCAAAGGCTCCAGGGCCATTAGCCTAGTACACACCTATGAACCTATAAACCTGTAAAGTCTCTCTGCTACCAAATATAAGCTGTATAAATGCAGAAATAACAATGCAGGATGCCATGCAGTGTAAATTCTGCATTTATACGGCTTATATTTGGCAGTACTAGAGTTTCTGTTGTTGGTATTGTATTCTATTTATCCCATTGCACTGCATGTCCATTCCTGCAACTTTTTTGTTGAATGTTTTATACATATATATATATATATATATATATATATATATATATATTATATGCATATATATTTGTTTTTAGCATATCCTTATATCTTTAAATATGCTTTGTTAATTTCTTATGTGATCCTATTCACCCAGGCTGGGCCCTAAAAAAGGGTCCAATGAGAGATTAGTGCACTACCCCAGTAAACAAATCTATCTACATATCTGTATCTATATCTATATCTATATATATATATATCTATCTATATATATATATATATATATATATATATATATATATATATATATATGTGTGTGTGTATGTGTGTCTGTAAAATGCCACCTTGCAGCAAGTGCCTTTGTGTGATCTCAGTCTCCATTAGGGAACTCTAATGCAGAGTGTGTTCTTTTCTGAAGCATGCCCAGCTCTCCCTAAGTGATGCAAACTACTCCTCTCTCTCTCTCTCTGTTGCTCTTTCTCCTTACCAGCTTCATCCATGTTCCCTATGGAAATATAACAGCTGGTTAGCTGTATTTTAGTGAGTTTCACTCATGTGAATTAACTTCCACTGAAATCCACTTTCAGTGGACCTAACTGTGACCTTTTACTCACTCTTTTGTGACTGTGGAATTTATAAGATATTGAGAGCCATCACATTGGGGGATGCAGGGGACTTGTCTCCCTGTAGTAAATTCTTTACTATTGGTTCATAGAAAGTCCTTTTCAGTAGAAATGTTTCACAAGAGCAGGTATCACTGAAACTGCTTTGACAAGACACTTGAATTCCTTTTACATCACTCTCCAAAGCTTGGGTCATCTGTGACATAGTCAAGTGATTATCTCTGTCTGTGCCACAGAACTGGCTATACCTGTTTGAAATATCCTTGCAAGCTAAAACGAGGTGGACATTTATTTACTTATTTTTATTTAAAACTTTTGTGTTGGTTTCTTTACAGTTCTATTTTTGACCAATGGAGGACAGATTCTTGTACTTACCTTAAATTGTAGTTATAATACGTATTTAACACTTACTTTTGCTAAGGAAGTAACAATTGCATATTGCAATAGGGTATGTAGCTATATATTTGGCAGAATATGTGAAACTCCTCTTAAAGGCAAATATGAGATATGTGCAACTTACCATTCTCTACATTTGGCCTCAAAATATTAAAGAATGCAAAGGTCACACATGAATTTTGTCTATTACCCTGGGGATCCCAAAGGACCAAACCTGAAGAAGTAATGAAAAGATAGATAATGGACCTAGTAAAGCACAAGCTGCAAACCAGGATGTAAAAAACGCAGTAAAAAACACACAGAACTAAGTGCTTTTGTCTCTGTATCACAGAGCTTCATCAGGTGACTTATGTTTCACTACGTCCATCATCTATATTTTCATTACTTCTTCAAGCCTGGGCCTTTGTGGTTCATGCCCCTGGTTTTGAATTTGAGTGGAGTTTTTTGTTTTTATTTTTATTTCATTATTACCCTGGGGATGATTTCCTTGCTATCTTCTGTGAATCATTTGCTGCTTCAACCAATTGGAAAGCAGTGGGTAAACTATTAGGGTGTATGTTAATAAGGCATAAATGGTTCCATGACTTAATTGTTTTATCAGTCCTGTCATCCTATATGAATATTACCATCATTTGTCTCCACTTGTGCCAGGATAAATTAAAGGGGAATATTACTATTAAACCCAAAATCTATGGTTAAAAATGGCATAAATAATTTACTTGTCACGTCTACAAACAGTATAAATTCATTGTCATCATTCTGTAAAAAAATGTATGTGTGTTTGTAATTTATTTATTTAATTTTGTTGATTGGGGATGTCCAACTGGGCAGAGTTCACTTTCAGCAGAAGCCTAGGGAGAAAAGTGCCATCACTATTACAATTACAAATTTCATAAAACAATTGCTAGAGTACACAAAAACAGCAGGATTAATATAAATGTATATATTTTTAGAAAAAAAAATATTGTACAGGAAAAACAGGATTAAATACAAGGGAGATACAATGGATGTTCTAAAACAGTTATGTACAAGGCAAAGCACAGTTTGGAGAATATAAACTTGTGCACAGAGTCTTCTGACATTGAAGAAATTATCATACATTGTGTACAGATTGTATGACACATATATAATTGCATCACTGATACATATCAGCAGTTTTTACATAGTGAACCTTGATTTGCAGACAATTTCAAACTATACGATTACTGTAGTTTACTGTTAGTTTGAGGGATAACAGGCTGGCTTTCTTAAAAATAAAGGTTTGTGCTTGGAATGACAGACAGATATGGGCAACACCAGTATAATTGATGTATTGGTTATTGAGAGAGTTTTGTGTTTACAAAAACTTTTGTCCTTATCACTTTTGCTCCAAAATATGCATTAGTGAAGTGACTAACCTAGAGAGGAGCACAAGCACAGCCAGGTTCACATAAGTGTTGCTTGAGTAAGGTTTTGTAATGGGTGAAATTTCCTCTTTTCTTTAACTGAGATGGAGTGGACTTCCAGAGTTTTGATATAAAGTAGAAGCAGGTTGACTCCTAGCTTTAAGGTTTGTTTCAGAAATTTAGAAATGGTGAGATAACATTTGGTACTGTAGCACAGGTCTGTAACTGGTGCATATTACCGAAGGATATTTTGTGGTGCAGTGCATTTATCAGGTGCATATATAAGGTTATGGGTAGTGAGGAGTTGTATATAGGCCAGATAGTTGGGAAGATCAAGTCAGTTTAGTATTTTTATTTCTAGGGAGAGCTGGTGCTTTGTAGGGAGAGCCTGTTGGCAAATGTTGCTAGCAAATCTAGCTACTTTGTAGTAACAAGAGTTTAACTTTGGTTTTAATGAGGCATTTAATTTTGTTAGAACTGTGGCTGCATAGATGAGAGAAGATAGCATGTAGTTGATGACAAAGTTATCCTAGCAGTATCTGAAGAATGAACCCAGATTTGGTCATGTTTTTCTTTTAGCTTGTTGAATATGCCAATCAAATTTCAGGTTATAATCACATTTTACTCCTTGGAGTATAGTTTAATCTATAGTTTCACCTTTTATATTGCTTGATAAAGTTATGTGAAACTTCCTTTTCTCATCAATATATTGTTTAGGGGTAAATTGCATATGTTTTTTTTTTTAATTTACAAGTACATTTGCATTTGTAAGACAGGATTCGATGGAAAAGAAAGTCTCTTTAGTGATTTGGTGTAATTTTTTGTTGTAGAGGCTAAGAAGACCAGATTGTAATAGTTGGCATATATCGTACTATAGTATCAAGTTAAATGGCAGAATGATGATGTGAAACAGACTGGGCCTAGGAATGATCATTATGGGATGCTGACAGAAACAGCTTGGAGTACTTGTAGTACTATAGCTGGCTCAGAAGCCATGTTGGGTCTTGGAGAGAAGGTAATTCCTAGGGAGATGTTTTATGAATTGGGACTGAATACATTTCTTTGGGATTTTAGATGGGGGTGACAGAATTGCAATGGGTCTGCAATTTGTTAGCTCTGATAAGCTGCCTCCTTTCTGTAGAGGAATAATGGAAGATATTTTCCAGACAGCTGTTACATAACTTTTTGTAATGGACAAGTTTATGAGGATGGATACATGATAGACCAGACCATCTGCAACAATTTGTGCATATTTGCTGGCAAATTATCAGGAGATAGGACTGTCTTTTTTTTTTTTGGTAGCGGCAGGGACTAAGTGAAATTTAGTGATGGACATTGGTTTTGTTATACTAAGGGGATGTAATTTTTGACAGAGCTGTCTGTATAAAATGCTGGTTAAACTGGGTAGCAGTGGAGTCTTTGTTATTAGTTGTGGAGGGTATGGGGCTGGAAATCTGGTCAAGTTATAGCAGTTTCTTTAGTGATGACCAGAGTACTTTGAGATTCCTTGTGTTTTTCTGTTAGAGGGTGGAATAGAAGGATTACTTGTTTAATCTAATGTTGTGTTTGATGAGGTTTTTAAGTTGTCTGCATTATTTTAGGGGATGGATGTTATTTGTGTGCCAGTATTTCCATGCTTTATCTCTCTCTTTAACATTAGCTGTTTGGTCTGCTTTGATAACTATGCTGCTGAGATTGATTTGACCTGTTTTGTTTTTATGGGTGTGTGCTAATTTAGTATATAGGTTCATAGGTTCATAGGTGTGTACTAGGCTAATGTCCCTGGAGCCTTTACAAGCCTAGCCTATGGGATAGGATTACCCTGGCATCGTACCACCCGACCTTAGTTCCCAGTGCCTATGTCGAGTAGAGACAGTGCAGTGATCCCCAGGTTGAATTTTCTATTTCCCATCCACTCATCAAGATTTCTCTTGAAGAGGGCCAGTGAGGTGCTCTGTTTGACATGGATGGGAAGTGTGTTCCATAGCATGGGTAGTCTCTGGGTTATGTCCCTCCAGCATGTTCTGTTGATTGTGGTAATGAGGTTGAGGTCTTTGGACAGTGTGGTATGAAGGGATTGGGATTTCTTTAGATGTAGCATTTCTAACAGAGCTGGGTCAGACATGGCTTTGTAAGTCAGCAGAGATCACCTCTAAGTAGGTGATATGAGACAGAGAATAGTTGGGAGTTTTTGAGTTGGTCCATCTAGGACAAGTGTTTAAGGCCTAAGATCCTCTTTCTGAGGAACTTTTGCAGCCTCTCCAGGTGTTGCAGGTGTCTAGTGAGGTACATGCCAAATGGGGCATTGTACTCGATGATTGGCCCAATGAGGGAAGAGTAGAAGGAGACAATGACCTCTTTTTTCCCTGGATGCAAAACCCTTAGTAATGAGATGTGCCACATTGAAGGACTTTCTGACCACAGTGGCAATGTGGTGGTCAAAAGAGAGGTTGCTGTCAACCTGTGTTCCCAGATCTCTTATATTACCTTCTGTGTTCAGTGGACTACTATCTATGTGGTAATTCATGGGAACTGAGTTTTTCCCAAAGGGGATGACAACACATTTTGTGGCATTGAGCTTAAGCCATGGTTCTGACACCAGTCATTGGTCTCAGTGAGGCCTTTCTGTAGGATGCCAGCATCACTTGGCCAGTTAATAATGGCTTTCAACTTGCAAAAATCTGAAAACTTTGTCAGCCAGAGTCCCTTCATGTTGGCCTGGACTACTGAGAAGTAGATACCAAACAGGAGAGGACCCAGGACCGATCCCTGTGGGACTCCACTCGTGACTGATCAGCAGTCTGACTTGGAGTCAGCTACTTTCATACTGTGGACTCTATCTGTGAGCCAGTTTGCAACCCACCTACTGATATAGGGGTTGATGCCTAGATTAGTGAGATTTTCTATGATTCCTGAGTGGAGAATGGTATCAAAGTCCTTGACCAGATCAAGGTAGGCTGTATGAACCATCTTGCCTTTATCCATAACTCTGGTGACTCACTCAAAGTAATCGACTAAGTTGAGCAGGCATAATCTACCCTTCACAAAACCAAACTGTGTGGGATCCAGAGTTTGGGCATTCCCTATATCCTTGTTTATTAGGTCCATGATGATGCATTCAATAGCGTTGCATATCAGACTTGTCAAGCTAATGAATCGATAGTTCCCAGGGTCTGTAGTTGCTCCTCCTTTGTGGAAAGGGATGACTATAGCAGTGCGCCATTTGGTAGGGACAAAGCCTGAGGTGAGGCTGTGATTGACCAGGGCACACAAGTGAGGTGCCAGTTCACTCTGTAGTTCATGTAGAACACAGCCAGGAATATTGTCAGGTCCCATAGAAGTTGTATTCTTGGCCTTGGACAGTGCTGTTTTAACCTGTACAGCAGTAATTCTGGGTGCTTGACAATCTACTGGTATTGTGAAGTCAGGAAACTAATGTTAACATCTAGAATCAAGACGTTTAATGTATTCCAATTATAGTGTGCTAGCCTTGTGATGAAGGTTTCCCTATTAAAATCTGACATATTACCTACTTAGTTATAGGCAACCTGTTTAAACATAGTTTGCTTTTCCCTTACTACACAGGTTGGGAGTTGGTCGCTAACACTATCGGGTAGAGCTCTATGGGAAATTAGCTTTGTTTATTGCATTTGTAAAAATCAAATCCTTAACATCTTTTCTGTTGTGCACAGTTGTAGTATTGATTATTATAGAAAAGCTGTATATGTTTACTGCTTAAGAGAAGATGTTGGAATTGATGTGGTTCCAATCTATTTTGAGTCACATAGTATAAATGTTTCTTTATGGATTATTGTGGGCTACCTAAGCAAAGACATTTTCTGCTATATCAGTGTAATTTCTGGGTGGAGTGTGTAAGTCAGAAACACATATGTTCTTTTTATTATTTATTTTTAGGTGAGATAATAATATTTCAGAATTGTTGAAATTGGGTATTTGGTGAGGGTAAGGTGTTAATTGTAAAACACTTTATACATGATTGCAACACTACCGCATCTTTTATTTTTCCTATCCTTTCTGTGAATGCAGCATCCTTGTGGTAGGAATTCATTATCATCAATTTCCTGTTTTAGTTGAGTTTCTGTAATGACAAGAATACCATGGAGATAAAGTGCTGTGACTGCATGAATTTCTTGTATTTTAACAATACTTATAACATTAATGTTGAGAAAAATGAGGTTGTGACTTTTATTTGTGAGGGTTTGATGCATTTGGGTTGTATACATTTAACATGACTTTGTCATGGTGGTGGTGTGTGAGCCTTGGGTTGAGGTGGATAGACCCACAGAAGTTAAAGATATATATGTAGTAGTGTGAGAAAAGAGACATTTGCTTTCATATTTCCACTTCATTCTGAGATTTTGGAGCATGGTTCCTTTCTAGCATGTTTATAAGCATAGATGTCTGAAGGGAAAATACTGAATAGACTACTAAAGAGGATGTAAAATAAGTTGGTGTTGCATTGTAGTAGATTGGGAGTTGTAGGGGCACTATATTTTGGTGATGATAAACTGGTCTTTTAGCTTGAGATGTGTGTTAGTATAGAAAGAAATAATGTGAATATGTGGATTATTAGCACAATGCCCTGGTGAGGATTACTAGGATGGAGGGAAACCTTTATACGGGGCATGGAGATGTTAGGTTTTAGATAAAAAATGTTAAGTGACAGGAGATTAATTTATATGCACCACTGATATGAAGAGGATTACTACACATAGGAGCAAAGAATAAAAATGAGGGAGAGAAATCTTTGATGGAAAGGATTAGGTTTTTGTTATTACTGTGAGGAGAAGTTAAGACTTCTGTGCAGGAGGATGTGAAGGGTGGGGTTTGTACTTGAAGGAGGAGTGTATGGTGAAAGGAAGATGTTCTGATTGGCAGAGCAGGTTAATAGAATCAGGTCAGAGATTGGTGTATGTGAAGATATGGGTGAATACTTGCAATATAAATCCAGACTAAGTCAGGGTGGGTTGGATTTGGTGGTTGGGAAGTGACGGGAGCTGAAGCACAGCTTGGGAAAATGGTGAGGGGCCCACCTGCTGTGGCAGTGTTTTTGAAACCTTGTAAACATAAACAATTATTGAGTCCTGGCTCTATGGTACATGTAGGTACCTTGTCCAGGTTTTACAGGGTATCTTATTAGAGGCAAGGAATTCTGACACAGTAAAAAATCTATTGTACTAGTGGTGGCACTGGAAGGTAGAGAAGTATATATTGTACTATTTATGCCACTGGATGTTAACCAGTAAATTAGATTTATATTTAGTTTAGAAGTGGCTAAAGCACTAAACAATAGAGAAAGACAGAATGAGCAGGTAGAGGGACAACGTAGAGAAGAGTAAAGAGTTTCACTGCACTGCTGCAAATGGTAGTGGACAATTTTAAAGACTGATGAGGACAGCAGTGGTGGAATGTACAGCAGGGAAGGTTGCAAAAGTGTAGGGAAATATCAGGAGAATTTGGGGTGATTAATATATCTTAAATGGGTAACTGTAATGTATGCACAGCTGGTCTTTAATCAAACAGATAGGTTCAACTTAGTGTGTTTTGGCTATTTGCACTAGTGTAAAGAAAGCTATGATTATGTCTTTGCTATTTGGAGGAGAAAATAAAACCCTTTGCCTAAGTCTTCCAGCAGTGGTTAAGCCCTGACTGCTCAAGACTAAACCGTAAAATTAGATTTCAAGAACTAATTACATGCTAAATCCCAGTTTAAACATAATTTAGGGTTCAGGGTTCAAATACAACTGTCCTGGGAGACACAATTCCTTCCAGTCATTTGTTGGTACAGTCTACACTCATTCAGTATGTAGTGGTGTTAGCTGGGTGTGAGGCTTTTTCAGGTAGAAGTTTGAGTATCACTGGATGGATTCAGGACACACTGCAGGAAGATGTAAGCTAAGGAACCTACAAAAACAGAGCTTCCCATCATGAGGCCTTTGAAGATATTTCAAGACTATGATAGGGGAAAGGGAATCAAGATTGCAGAACAGCTGATAGCCAACTAAATCCTGTTTTTAAACACCTTTATTGAATTATCACTTGTGATACAGGCACATTTACATTTATATAAAAGTAATCAAACTATATTAACAAATTAACATTAACAAACATTATACTTCACATATATTGCTATATATGATATAACCTAAGCAGCATTACATAAATTATTCAATTTCTGCCCCTTTTTTTAAACAAGAAATATCTTTATTAAACCATCACTTATGACATAAGCAATCATACATTTATATAAATTAAAACAAACCACACCAACACAATCCTAGTTGCAAGCATTTTATATCACAAACCATACTGACACACTCCCAGTTGCAAACATTATACATCACTTATAATCTACCCAATCATTTTATTTTAAACATTGCATGGCTCATTTAAGTTCTGCCTTCTTATAAACTTCATTCCTTCCCAGTATGTATTTTCTCACAATTCCCATTTTTTTTTCTTATGCAGCTTACTCCTTCCCTTTTCTAAAGATCTCAGTACTCCCATTAGTTTTACACAGGTCATGCATATTTATCAACCAGAGTATTAGTTGTGGATAGCAATTAAAAAAGATCTTAAGGACTTTATCTGGGAGATGAAGACAGCAAGGGTCAAGTCAGATATGTTGATTCTTCAGTAGAACAGAGCGGATTGGACTTACCTGATTTGAAGTGGTATTTCAGAGCTACATGGTTAAGGTTCCTATACATAGCACAAACAGAAAACTATACTTCAAAGTGGAAAGGGTTGTTGATGATGAAACAGAGGGGAAGTTCTAGAAACAAGGAAAGACTGGGATTTTGGATATAGGCCTTTAAGGAGAATAACAATAATCATGCAGAATATTATATCTATAAAGTAGCCAAAAGTATCTTAATAACTAAACCAACAAAGGGAATGGAGAAAGGAGATTCTGCTAATAGGGATGACTGCAATTAGGGATATAGACAATAGGCTAGAATGGGCTAGAAGTTATTGGAGAAAACTGGCAAAGGAACCAAGTATAGGGAGCAACTAACTAGGGAAGAGGTAAAGATGATATAATGGGAAGATGCCAGGAATTTATTTGGACTGCAGGTTTGAGATTGCCTTCCCTATCAGAGACTGATATCAGAATATAGGTAAAGAGAAATAAATGGGGATTCCTGAATGAAAGACTAGCACTGGTAGAGTTTTAGTAGAATCTAGAACAGAAGCTACCATTAAAATGTGAATAATTAGTAGACCATATAAAACATTGTATACTATAAGAATCAGAGGAGTTTAGAAAAGATTGGGAAGAAAGATAAGCAATTCACAAAGAAACAATGGGTTGATATATGTATGTTTCCCAAATATGCAACAAAATCTAGAAGATTTAGGATTTTTGCTTGAAAATGTTTGTATAGATATTTTATACCCCAGGGAGACTCCAGAGAATTTTTCCTCAGGTAGACAGCAAATGTTGGAGGTGTGATGGGGAAGAAAGAGATAATTGGGAACATATTTTGTTGGGAGTGTGGTAAGTTGGTGGACTTTAAGAATTCCCTGTGGGATTCACTGTTGGAGATGCTAGGTGGGCAGATTGGTGTGACAAGGGATTTTTATGAGCTATGATACAAAATTGAAATTGCCTAAACATGGCAAAGCCTTGCTGTGTCTAATGGTGGTTGCCATAAAAGCAATTACTAGAAGGTGGAAATATAAATGTAAACCAAGTATATTAGAAGTAGTGAATATAGTAACAGAGATAAAAACTAAATCTTGAGGAGGCGGAGCCTAGATGGCCAACTGAGACCAGTGAATTTTGAGAGCTCCATAAAATAGTATAATAATATAGGAACATTCTATTATTTTTAAGTTTAAAACATCAGAAATCTATAGATAAATACTAAACTACGTAAATTTTAATTTTGGTGGAGATGTACAAAAATTTTCCTGTCAAGTAACTTGGAGATATATTGAGTCACTGAATATGAACAACTCAAAGAATTCACATCCAGATGCTGCTTTGAAAAAAGAACTTCAATTGATGACATCTACCTTACAGGAACTATCTTTGAAGATGAATGACTTTAAAAATGACTTAGAAAACCTCAAGTTAAATTCTCAAAAACAGACAGCTACTCTTAAGGAACTATTACAGCAACACAATACAAAAATAACAAATATAGAGACTTCTCTAAATGACATTGAAGGGAGACTCAAAGAGAAAGAATTCCAAAAATAATTTCTGCTTAAACAGAATACATGGTTGCTTAACAAAATATATGACTTAGAAAGCAGGGAAAGGAGAAACAACATAAAGATCTTTGGTCTGCCTGAAAACATTGAAGAAGCAGACATTATTTTATTCTTAACAACCTGGATCCCTGAATTTTTAGACTTGAAAGAAGGACTTTCATTTGGAATTGAAAGGACACATAGAGCACTGAGGAAACCCACCTCGAACTCAACAAATACTCCACCTAGATCCATAGTTATACAATTTCTTTCATTTTTGGACAAAGACCTAATATTAAAATCTGCTTGGAGAAAATCACCCTTAAAATACAATCAAAGCCTGATAAGGTTTGACAATGATTATTCTTCCAGAATACTAGAACAACAGTCTGGCCAATAATAAAACTGTTCAAACAAAACAACACTGAGGCACAGCTGGCCTTTCCAGCCAAGATAAAAATACTTTTTGCCAATGAGATGAGAACCTTTAATGACATAGAAGAAGCTACTATATTCATCAAAAACGATAACATAGTGTCTATCCCAGAAGAAATGGAATGGATGGCCCTTACTCTTAAAATAATAAAATAAACAAATCTTTGGACTGATGCTAGAAAGAAGAAACAAAAAACTGATTCCAAGATAGCTGTCACAAAAAAGTAACTCTTACAGCTACATCTCTCAAAGTAACAACTGATATGGTACATCACTTGTCATCTGTTTTATTTAAAAAAGGAGGGTTTCTTAAACAACTGAGAAAGAGTGATGATTTATTCAGAATTTTCAAATAATCCAATAATTCTTCACAAACAAAGGTCAAGATGGGCGACTATTTACATTATATATAAGCCAAACAAAGCAACATATAATACTGACATAGATGTTTCTATTCCCCTACTTGAGCTCAATGAATACTTATCTTGTTCATTTTTCATTGATTTTTACCTATAATAATTTAAGTAATTAATTAACTAATTCAACAAAGTACCATTCATCATAGTTCAGTCTCAAATGTAACAAATTAACATTATATATAATAGCAGTAACAGTAGAGTGTTTTGAAAAAAAAAATGCTGTCATGGAGACTAATGCCTTCTTCAGTTGTTGTATGATTTAGAAATGTCATGTATATCCTGGTTAAATAAAAGTAGCAAGTTCTTAGTACAAATGTCATCATTATTCTGTCTAAATATAGTTAATATCAATTATGGCAGGTATCACAGCTACGAGTGTTGTTTGATCAATCCTGATATGGTGTGCGTGGATACAGCTGTGTCTGGCAGCTAGTACAAATGTCATTATTATTCTGTGTAAACATAGTTAATATCAGTTATGGCAGGTATTATAGCTTCAATTGCTGTTTGATCAATCCTGATATGGTGTGTGTGGATGCAGCTGTGTCTGGCAGCTAGTACAAATGTCATTATTATTCTGTGTAAACATAGTTAAAGGCTGGAATAATGTGTTATCTCTTGTTGTGGCAGCTTGTTGGGAGTTTTTTTTATCTGTTTGCTCTCTGTTCTTTTCCTGGCTGTTGCCTTGCTGAAAGGGAGGGAATTTAGGGTTGAAGTTGCAGTGAAGTGAAGCTTTGCTTTAGGTGCATTGCGAGCCTCTGGTATGCAGTACACAGACACACTAACAGAAACGGCCGCCCCCAGGTTGCTATGGTAACGGAGACCGAGTGATGATAATGCTTAACAGGTCTGAGAAGCCTCCAAGATGATATTTGGCAATGAAGTTTTTGGTTTTAAAATATATATATAATAAAAGGGCTGTTTTAAACCACATGTACACATATTGATGGTCTCCCAACACTTTGTTTAGCTCATTAAGTTGATGCGTGATAAAAAAAAGTGTAATTTTATATTTAAAATGTGTTTTGGTCCAAACACATTAATGATTTACATAAGAGAGGAAGTATGAGTTATTGTGAAAGACTAAGAGCACTTCGTCTTGTGCAGTACCCTTTGCACTGGTCTGGGAGGTGAGCTTGCTTGGACATGTTGGGCATATGGGAATAGCTGATTCTAGGGGTGTTTGGAGTTGCTAGGAAGTGCTAGCAAGTCATCATATTTCTTTCATGGAAATATCTGTGGAATGGAAGGTGTGTTGAGTAGTTCACTGGCAGAGTGGCCACTGTATGGAACAGGCTGGTAAAATGGAACAGGACAAATATTGCTTTGGATATTTTAAGAACAGCCTGGAAACACACCACATAAACTAATGCATGGTATTCTGGCAAAACTGGATGGGCATTTTTGCCCATAGTTGAAGTACTGATATGTGAGTATGTAAGGATGGAAATATACTTATAACAAATAAGAAACTAGAAGGGTATCATAATTTAAAGTCTATGGACTGTATAAACATGCTTGGAAGGAGCTTATAATAAGAATAAGCATTTCAGCTTATGGTCTCTCAAATAACTAAGCAGCAGCCAAAAAAAACCCCACACACAATCGTTATGTAATGCATGATTTTAGTAACTCTAGACATAAAATATATAATTGTCATATAAGATGAAGCAGTCTGCTGAATTTAGATATTAAAGACAGGATTTAATAACATGGGCTTGTGTATAATAACACTACTGTCTTAACTTGTCATAAATGACATACACTACATTGAACATCAAGGGGAAGCATGATGATTTTCTTATAGAAGTAAATATGCATAACAAGTCATGTAATTGCTTCAACTTGAATTGTAGTTTTTGTAACCCATCTTAACCATATATAATATTTAAGTGGCTGCCAAGGTAACTAATGTTTTATACATGACATCAAACTGACAAAGTTGTTCAAGAGAAACAATAGAATCCTGAACTTGAAATGTCACAGAATGTAACAATCATATTCTGAACAAATAGTATTAAATTGACAACAGACACTCAATTTAATAACATGGGCTTGTGTATAATAATACTACTGTTTCCACCTGTGATAAATGGCATACACTATACTGAACATCAAGGGGAAGCATGATGATTTTCTCATATAAGTAAATGTGCATAAGAAGTCATATAATTGCTTTAACTTGAATTGTGGTTTTGTAACCCATCGTGACCATACACAATACATAAGCTGTTACAAGGTAACTAATGTTTTATACATGTGATCAAACTGACAAAGTTGTTCAAGAGAAACAACAGAAGCCTGAACTAGGAATGTCACAGAATGTAACAATCACATTCTGAACAAACAGTATTAAATTGACAATAATCACTCAGTTTAACCTTTTCTGATTATACAAAATAGAATGTTGCCATTTAAATCCAAAAACTTTCAGTATATGCCATAAAATGGCAATTTATGAATATGGAAAGGGAACTTGTAATAATTAATCACAGTAAGTGAATTTGTTGTAGGAAATGGGGGGGGGGAGAGGGATGCACTGATAATTAAAATGCACTAACTTGCAGCAATGTTCACATAAAACAAACTTGATGCTTTAAGTACATTAGCAACAAACAAAGTGATTACTTAAATTATGGCAAACAATGAAATATAACTTCTGATATATCCAGTAAAATGCATTGTATTATAAACATTAGGTATAAATATTATTACCATCTATTTATATTAAGTAATACGTTTCGAAATACTTCATCAATAAGGGTGAAAATGTTTAATAACTGTATGCTATAATCTTTTACTGAGGTTTTGTATATGATACATCCTACTTTACTATGGTTGAATTGCTTGTCATCTATCTTTCATGTAAATATTAATTGCTTATACAATAAGTAGACATTTATATTGTATTAGAATTCTGTCCAATCTACAATAGTACTATATCTGTTCAAAATATTATAAATTTTGCTTATTCCTAGTACAAATATTCTCCTTATGATAAGTCAATTTATGGAGCTCAGATGTTCTGGATTGTCATGGTATGAGTGATAATCTGATGGACTCAGATTAGGAATGATTTTCATTCCATGGCTAGTACAGATCTTAGTTTTGTTAACATTTATTAATTTAAATTTGCTATTTCACAAAAACATTTTTAGTATGCCTAACCAAAACATTACTTTACTGGTAAACACTCAAAGTATAAAACTGATAATTTCCTTTAAAAGCTCAAACATATACTTTATAGTTATCAGAGAAAAATGTTTAATAGTCACAATAAAACAAAAAATATATAGTCTAAATAACCTCAGATGTATTTAACTTTATTATCTTTAAATACCAGTGGCTTAAACAATCCTAGCAAGAGATCAAATCTACTGAAATATTTAAAACCGAACAATGCACAAATTGTCTTCCTTCAAGAAACTCATTTCAAAACAAATGAAGTTTGGCAACAAACCAAGTTGTCCTGGGACATCGTCATGAGGGGTTAGATTGATTAGTGGGAGTTAAGTGGGTTGGGGAGGTGAAAGGGTTAAGTGGAGGCAGGGATGGTTGGAAGGAAATGAGATAAAGATGGGGAGGGGCTTAAGAAGTTTAGACAAGTATAGCTGGATGAGCAATCACATTTTGGCATTAACTTGCTACCCACCCACCCATTTCATTAGAGGGTTGAGAGAGTCAGGGTTATTTCATCAGCTGAGGTTGGCAGAGAAGATGGACAGGCTTGCTCTCTTCTGTTCCCCCCTTTGGTATCTGGGTGCTCATTTCAAGGATTTGGGGAAAGGAAAATGAGCAGTTGGAGAAAGCTTGCTGGATAGATAAGCAAGCTGAGGTAAGGGTGCTGCTTATTTGGTGGAAGGGAAGTCAATGAATGGGGTATGAAGTGAGATGGGATGCTGCTTCATAAGTAAAGTAAGTGAGAAGAGGTACAGACCTTGCTCACTGGGCAGGGTGAGTAATTACGCTGGCCTGATTAATATTACAAGGATGTTATGCTGTGTTTAGAATCAAGTATATTATGGTTAGTTGTAATGAATGACTTTGAACAAAGCTATGTTATGGAAATTTAATAAAGGTCATCAAATGTCATTTGGTGTGATGTGTGTTTATTGAAGGGGATCAGGACAAATGACAATTACAAATGGAATCCTAAGGAATATATGATATTGGCGCAATTCACTTATAAGACAAAGACAAAAGGGGTAACAATTTTATGGGAAACAAATGTGATTAACCCAGAAATCATTTATAAATATGAAGATAAAAAAGGCCATATGGAATTAATAATAGTTAAATATAATAGCAGAATATGGTCCCTAGCCAATCTGTACTGGTTCCCAGGCATTGGAACAGGAACTGTTAAAAAGAAACACTTCAATTTCATTTCTAATAATTATAAAGGCAACTTAATAGTAGGAGGAGATTTTAACTGTATACTTGATATTTCTGAAACTACAAATAAAAGACCACTGTGTACATCTGCTGTATCAAAAGCTTTAAACAAGTGGATAGAATCATTTAATCTTGTAGATGCTTTCAAATTTAAAGAAGATAAATCTTTGTTGTTTTCCCATCAAGATCACAGATTTGGTACCCAAACTAGAATAGATAAAATATTTGCTGCCTATGACTTATACTCTAAAATAATTAATTTCTCAATCACTCCCTGTCACTTTTCAGACCACAATTCATTGATACTAAAACTTCAAAATGGTTACAAACCATTAATCTTTAACTCCAGAATTCCAGCATATATAACTAAAATTAAAGAGTTCAAACCTCGGTTAGTATCTGAATTACAGTTCTTCTTAGATATTAATTACACCACAGAGATAAATAAAATAATGATATGGGACTCATTAAAGCTTACATATATGGTAAAACCCTAACTTGGTATAAAAAAATCAGAGACTGGGATTCTGAATTATTAGATCTACAATCCAAACCTTTTTCAGTAAAAGCTGAAAAAATCAAAATAATTTGGAGATGAAAAAGAAAGTAGAAGTATTAAACAATAACTACAATGAAATTCTAACATATAAAACTAGTTTAGCTTTAGAAAAATTTAACATTAATACCTTGACCACTTCTCTCAAATATCTACATAATTTATCCACAAGAATCAAAATACAATCAAAAGCTAATAACATTAAAAGTATTTTCCATGAAAAAAGGGAAAAATGTCTCGGATATAGGTGACATTCTTGATGCTTATAGAAATCACTATATGGAACATTTCCAAAAGAAAATATACACATTGTTCAATTAAATCTAGTTGAAAAATGTTCTAATATAAAACAATTAGCAGAAAAATTAAAACTAGATCTGCAAGCACCCATATCCTACAATGAAATTACAGATACAATAAAAGAGGGTAAAATAACAAAGCTCCAGGTATAGATGGCATAATTATAGAAATATATAAACTTTTTCCTTGAAGGATACTATCCCTCTTCCATAAAACACTATTAGAAATGAAAGACACAAGCTTTAATACCACTCTGTTGGAGATATTCCTTAATCACACCAATCCAAAAGAAAAACAAATCCTCAAACCTCTGTACCTCTTATAGACCTAAATCATTATTAAATAATGACTATAAGATATTGATGACAATATTAACTAACAGAATAAAAATACCACTATCCAAAACAATAAATAATGATAAAACTGGATTTATATATCATAGACACACACATAACAATATTTAAATGATAATTTCTCTTATAGATTATGTTAATAAAGAAAATAAAGAAAAGCTCAGAATTGGCTTAGATACAGAGAAAGCCTTTGATTCCCTAAATTGGGACTATTTATTCAAAATCCTAATGCTGTTTGAATTTCCTGCATCCTTTGTTCATCTCCTAATGAATATATATATAAATAATTTAGTGTATGTCAAGTTAGATCATTTTACCTCTGAATCTATACATATAGCAAAAGGCACTAAACAAGGATGTCCCATGTCACTGAGTCTATTTGCTCTGGCTATTGAAATATTGGCAAATCCATTGTTTAACAATATAAAAATTAAAAGCATAGATGTTTATGAACAATACAGTTCTATGGTAATGCTATTTGCTGATGACAAATTACTAACATTCTCTAACACAAAAGAGACTTTAGAAGAATTGGATATGTTAATTGACAAATTTCACAAGACTTCAGGACTCCATTTCAATAAATCAAAATCAAAATTTTTATTTTTAAATAAAAAAAGGAACTGCAGAGTAAGGGAGATCACATCATAGGGAAACAAGAATCTACCTTAAAATAACAAGGAAATGAGTTATGAAAGGATAATAATGAATTACTCTAAAAACTACAATAATTTCATCAATACAATTAAAATCTCTGGAAAAATGGAACAAAATAATATTAACATTTGATGATAGACTACAGTTAATAAAAATGGTTTTACGGGCCAAGATCCTATATATAGCCTTGGCAATACAACTGTTACCAGAAAGGAATATACTTAAAGAAATAATTTCATGCCTAATAAAATGTTTATGGTTTCCCAAAAGAAGCAGAATCACTTTAATACATCATATCAGACCATGAAAACAGGGAGGATTAAACGTTCCTGATATAGAAACATATATAAAAGCATCAATGTCTAAAACAATCTCAGATTGTATAAGTCCAAATTACTCTGTAAATTGGAAAGAATTACTAACTGCAATATCAATGAATGAATTTGATTTACAAAAAAAATTCAAATAACAAATAAAAACAATTTGCCATGGCACATATGTATTAGTATGCAATATAACATAACTAAACCCACTTAAACTTGTATGATTAATTATTAAATTGAGTCAATTAGGAAAATTATTAAAGCAAATATAGATTTAAAAATCTGGTTTGATCTTTTAACACCATTTATAGTCACAAAGAACTTTCCACATAAAATATATAGAGAAATTATTAATTCCTGGGAACAGAAAAGATTTGTTTGTTGGCTCCAATGTATCAAAGAACTAAAAGTTTTAGATATGCAAGTATAAAAACAACATACAAAATTCCACAACAGGACTGACTAACTTTACAGAGTATTCTGTCATATTCACAAGATTTAAGTAGAATAATTAATTCTTCATTTAAAAAAATACCTAAATTTACAAAATACATAAATGAAATGATGGGAACACTTTATAAGCTCGAAATACTGAAATCTCGAATTTCAGTATCTCAAGTTCATAAAGTGGAAGGATCAGAAGATCGCAACCTCAGAAGCACAAAATTCAAAATCTCGAATTTGGGAGATTTTGATTTAGCAGTTCTGGTGTTGCACTGTGTTCGCAGATTCTGGTAAGTGTTTATGTTTAAGGTTGTTGGTTAGGGGCTGTAGTGTGTGTTAGTGTGTGTTGTTACTGTGATGTGTGTGTGCGAGAGGAATGTAGCTTGTGTGGTGGTGTTTTGTGTCTGTGTGTATGTAGTGCAATCTTGGAGTTAGAATATTTAAGTAGGGGTGTGGGGGGGTGCAGGGAGGCTTGCTGAAATCATATGTAATGACTTTGACATGGGAAACAGTATTTCAAAATTTTACAAAATATTGATAAACTATAAAACAACACCCAAAACCTCATATTGGAAATATATAACAAAAGGACACTTAATACAGTTAACTGAAGATATTAAAACAAATATTATCAATAAAATATACATCCTGTGCACAATACTGGAAAGTTTTTAATTGGAAATGCTTGCACAGAGCATTCTTAACCCCAGACAGAATCAGTAAAATTAGTTCTTCCATAAAAGGAATATGTTGGAGATGTAAGCAAGTACACAATGCAGATTGGAGCCACATTTTCTTTGATTTTGTTAAAATTAAGCCATTTTAGAATGGTATTAATAACCTTCAACAAGCTTTATTTAATGAATCATTTTATTTAACTAAAGCTCTTGTATTATTAAATGTGAATGAAGGTCCTCATTTGAATAGGTCAAACATGTATCTAGTATGGACTATACTTGCAATTTCAAGGAAGTATATAACAAGAAGATGGGAATACAAACACAATACCAACTTTGGATGACTTCTACAGCCTACTGAAGACCACAGCATTATTGGAAATTAAAATTAAAGAACTAAGAATTTATCCAAAGGTATTTGTCCCGGTCCCCTTCAATAAACCCATCACATCAAATGACATTTGACGACCTTTGTTAAATTTCCATAACATAGCTTTGTTCACCAAATTCATTAATTACAACTTATTCATAACATGCTTAATTCTAAACACAGCATAACATCTTGTAATGTTAATCAAGGCAGCGTACCTACTCACCTGGCCCCAGTAAGCAGTGTCCATACCTCTGCTCACTTACTTTACTTATGAAGTACCATCCTTGTAATGTTAATCAGGGCAGCGTACCTTCTCACCCTGCCCAACAAGCAGGGTCCATACCTCTGCTTGCTTACTTCACTTATGAAGCAGCAAACCATCTCACTTCATACACCATTCATTGAATTACCTTCCACCCAATAAGCAGCATCCTTACCTCAGCTTGCTTATCTATTCAGCAAGCTGCCTCCAACTACTCATTTTCCTTTCCCCAGATCCTTGAAATGAACATCCAGACACCAGAGGGAGAACAGAAAAGGACACGCCTATCCCTCTTCTCTGCCAACCAGCCTGACCAGGCTGTTCCCCCTCCCTTCTACTCAAATTGTTCAACCCACTACTTCCCATAAAGGGAAGGGTCAAGCCAAACATTATTCGGTGTACCAATCATCTGTAAAGCACCTTAGAATCCCATCACAATCCCACCTTGCCATACCATCACTGAAACACACCCTAATGAAACTAAATAAAGTAGGATTACCATGATCCCACTGTAGCACCAAAACCGCCACACCAAGAGAATACATACCATTTTAGCCTGCTTCCTTCAAAGCTGTAATCATGGCTCAACCTGAATGGATTGATAACCTATAACCACAACAAAAACCATAAACTATAACCCCTGAACTCATACTGACACCCAGTCAAAACAAGTCACACACCCAGGACCCTGTCAACTGTAGCATATCACCTTAGCCCACCAACTAGCCAGTTCTGGATCTGCAACAACTCAATTAGCATAGGGAATCATCTAACTCCAAAACTTTATGTCCTAACCATAGATGGCAGAAAACCAGCACCCCTTGACTCTCCTATGGTCAGCAATGAAGTACTCTACGCGCTCAGCCATAAACACCCCAGTTCACTCATTACCAAACCATTCTTAACCCCTGTTTGTCTCTGGCCTTTCCCCTTGAAAGCTCGCTCTCTTTCGTTATGTTACCTATACCACTAGTAGGTAATTAAGACCTGTCCTACAGCTGCCTTATCCTGCAACCATGCATCCTTTAAACCTTCTAACTCCCCTGTAACAATGCATCCAGTTTCTAAAATTACCCCAACACAGCCACCTACCTACCATGCTTCCTAAAACCCTATCTACAAAATTCAACCAAACCCCAAGTGAAATGATCCTTGTGCTCTTCTGTAAAACCTTACCCTGGTATGTAACATTACCACTACCTACTCAATGGACAAATTCTTCACCCCAGAGATACCACCCATTAGGAACAAACTCCAGCATCCTGTCAAACACCTCATTGGCCCTTCCCCCACATACGGTTCAAACTGGATGAGTGAATGCAACCACCCAGAGGTTCCAAGAAAGCAAGGATTGAACTTCACTGGCTTGCAAGAGCCATAGGGCTGTAGCCTTATAAGTTCCTGTGCTCCTATGAATGTTGTGACTCTACTCATTCCATGGGATCCCCATACTCCTCATAGACTATCCCCAATAGTTTTTCCCTTGGCCCCCCTACCTACCTCTTCCTTACTTGCCCCTATACCAATGCAATAATCAGCTCCCACTTATTAAACACAGAGGTCTAACATGCTTTACCAAGGTGATTACTCAGATCCACCTTGTGCCCCATTCCAGTGGCAAGAACCTCC
Source organism: Protopterus annectens (assembly GCF_019279795.1). Taxonomy (NCBI): domain Eukaryota; kingdom Metazoa; phylum Chordata; order Ceratodontiformes; family Protopteridae; genus Protopterus; species Protopterus annectens. The sequence goes on from NC_056737.1 coordinate 168,399,237, forward strand.
ATCCTATCAAAACAACACCTTTCAAATCCCCTCTTCAAGCCTTCACATGATGCCTTCTGCACTTCAGCAATTTCCGTCAGTAACTGTTGCCCACCTGTGCTCCCCATGTGTAACCCCCTTACTCATCACTGCTACCATCATTTGTGAATTCACTGTGTATCACCACAACTGGTACTCAGCAAACTACCATCTACAAAGAAAAGGACAAAAGTAAACCCTCTAATATGTAAAGAGAAGGCTCCGCCTTATACCCACCTTCCAAATTACAGCTGCAGCATTCCAAGACCCCATCTGCAAAAAAGAAAAGGACATGTAAATCATCCAAAATACATAACATACATTCCAAGACATTTTCAAGGAAAACCTATCTTGCCAACCCGGGAAGGAATGTACCACCGCCACTGACATCTATGACAAAAGCAGCCAAAACTGAAGCTATGCTTCCAATGACCGTATCAAATACCCAAGATAAAATTAACTACCAGTCGCATATGTTAAAACTAAACCCCACACATGAAAGGACCTATCAATGTCCACAGGCTGGGTAACCTTGTGATTCCAAACCACATCCATTAGCGCCCTGTATAAGCCAAGCCAACTTATATTGTAAAACCATCTGCCTAGCTCTTAACCTTCCATTGCCAAATGAAGCACACTAACCAAGATAATGTGTAACAAATGGACACAATGTAGCAAACATAATAAGAGCTGACTAGCAGCTTACAAAATACAATCAGGTATTATTTTAAATATTCTTCATACAAACTTAAAAGGTTGATAGCACAGAAATAAATTAGTTGAGTATATAAAATCTTCTGTTAGTTTTACAAAGTTCAAAATAATGTTGATGAGTGGTTGTCTGGCAAGGTCTACTGGACTACAGTAACTTTAAAGATTGACTTCTGATGACTCTTCTGCATCTCTTTTTCAGACCTTAGCCAGAATTCAGTATTGAACAATGAGCATGTTAGGTAAGACTATATGACATAGCAACCTTTGTATTGTAGAGTTAAAACACGGTTGCTAGGGCAAGAGTGCATCATACAGCAGGTTGTGTGCCCTGCAAGAGAACCACAATGGGACACTTGGAAAATTATATATATATATATATATATATATATATATATATATATATATATATATATATTTATGTATAAAATACTTGTACTCCACAGCCTACCTTTTGGTGCACAGATACTGATTCTTTGGGGGTTTGCCTCCACCTTACCTGCTAAAAATTGCTTTATAGAAAGTCTAGCAGTTATATAATTGATTCTTATCTATTTCTGAATGCTTACTGTGTCTGCGCCTTCCTCAGCTGGTATAGCTGCCATTTCAGTGAACACCTCATTAGTTTAAATTTCAGACCACCACATATCTCCATCTCAGATACCCTTTTCATCCTCAATATTGGTTAGACTGCAACATGTAAAATATAACAAACAGATGTAGACACCCGTAGTACTTACACCATACATAAATGTTCATATAATATAACTGAAATGTAAAAGTTTGACAATAGGAGTCACTTACATATTTACTAATGCGTGGTCATATAAATACAGTACTGTTTTAATTTAAATATTCAGTCACAGTATCTAAAACATATGCAGTTATTTTCAGTAAAGAGCTGTTCCTTTATTAAAGTATTTATTTTATTGGTGGATAAGAAGAAGTTGCTCCCTTCACATGTCCAATGGTAGGCTATTCCAGCAGGCGGGTGCCATATTAAAGGATACTAATTTTACAAATGCAGATCTGAAGAGATGCATTTTAAGTGAATTAATTTCTCATTACTAACAAAATGTAATTAGGCTGAGGTTTTGACTATTAGTTTGGAAAAGAGGAGTGAATATTAATTTTGAATTACTATACTGAATAGAAAGGTGGACAAGGAAAGTCAATTTGTTTTAAATAGAAAAAGGTAGTGGTGAGTTCTGGAATCTGAGACTGCTATAAAGAGGCATATTTTACTAATGGTGGTTTGTAGTTAGGTTTGATTAGTCATTAGGGCACTAACTGAGTAGCGGTTAACAAAAGCCTCACTGCGCAATGCATTGCAATGGCACCTGTTTCAAGCCCATGAACCAAATCACAGCATCCATGCAGCTAGTGAATAAAGATTCCCCTTACACCCATTTCATGACAAACATGACACCGACTCGACTGCCATTATCCCTCCCTCTAAAGCAGCCAGTCGCTTTAAATTATGCCACTTACCAACCATTAGCGGCAGCATAATAAGTGATCAGGCTGTAAACAGCACTTCCTCTGGTAACAGACACCGGATAATGTAATTAAACCTGTTTTATATATATATATATATATATATATATATATATATATATATATATATATATATATTTTTTTTTTTTTTTTATTATTTAAACCTAGCATTGAATAGTTTTCTTTTTTTTAATTCTGGCCATGCTGTAAATGGGTTGATTCAAGTATATCGGTTGCCCTGATATTTCCATTGTTCGGGTTCATGTGCATGTGAAATATACTGTACGTTAATGGGCAACCCAACCATGGCCGCAACTGTGCCTGTGCAGCAATGAACACCTGCCTCAAGCCCGCGAACCAAAGCACATTCCTGCTGCTCTACATGGGCGAGGAAGCGACGCCAAGATCCAGAACACCCAGACACCGAGGCAAGCAGTTCAGATCAACAAGGACAATGAGCCAACCATGAATACAACCAATCCACCCCACTACGCTCAAATTCCCCACTCCTAGGCCCTGACCAGGCAAGCAACACCATAGAGTAAGGAATGACAGACTGTCACTGCAAAAGCTTTGACCATGTATCAAGATGTCTACAGCTTTGACCACATCAATGAGACCCCCTCCGTCTGTCTCACAAGCTGCCTGTCCTGTGCAGTGGGACCTCAACCACCTTCTCTTTTACCAAAACAGCAACACTTTCTCAAACTAATCCCAAACTGATCTGTCAGATTATTCCCCTCCATTGACCAAATGAATATCTTCAGATGACATCAATAAGCACGCAAACAACGCAGGGCCATCTAAAGCTGACCCTGTCTGCTATTATCTGCTCTTCCCTGAAACAAGTTTTATAACTGTCACAAAAATAAATTCGTATGCTCTGCTGAAATCTGAACAGCTGAGAGGTATGAGCACCATGAATCCTCTCCAAACAGCCTGACAACACCAACGAGTAACCAAACCCAAAGGCTTCCAGGCCTAGGCAGATAACCCCAACCAAGTTATGAAATGTAGCTCATTCTCTCAAGGTACCTATGAGCTGCACCACTAGTCAATAAACACAATGATTAACCCACAACTAATAATAAAGTTAAAGTGGCTCGACCCTCATAATTCCCTCAGAAGCCAACAAGCAACCTATGACTTAGCAAAATTAGCCTCTGAAGCAACACAGAAAGGGAAAGAAAATAAATAACTAAATAAAGAAAATGCTCAACCATATGGCTACTCTAACTTACCAGGTTCCATTTAAGGCCTGCCTCCACACACAACACTACCCTCAGGTCATCTTGGGCGTACTACCTGCCTGTAGCAAGTTCACACCAAAATGTGATTGCTTAACCCAGCTACACTAGATTAAGCCTCTTAAGCCCCTCCCCATCCTTATCTCATTTCCTTCCAACCATTCCTGCCTCCACTTTACCCTTTCACCTCCCCAACCCACTTAACTCCCCCTAGTATCAACCTACCCCCCCCCCCCATGAAGATGTCCCGGGACAACCTGGTTTGTTGCCAAACTTCATTTATCAACAACCCTCGGGGAAAAGTCTTATCGTTGATTGACACTATGCAATAGCTGAACAGACACTCTGATAATGGACTGGACATACTTATAAAGTAACTGTATTCATTAAGATCTGTTATAGTGTCAGGCTAATGTAAATAGTGTACATTGTTATTTCAGGTGTTATGTATAAATACTATGGAATTCATTCAAATGTATTTGAAAAATAAAAAAAAAATGTGAGAAAAAAAACTAAATCTTGATCCGCATATGCCTGCCACCCTCTTCAAACTGCTGTTTGATATAGCGATCTATGTAAAATGAAGTACAGCAATTTATTTACTGACACAGAGAATGATACTAACAATATCAGTATGATCATAAATGGTTCAAACATAACTTTACTAAGGATACATAGTACCAGTAGTGAATTGGTGTTACAAGATACTTGCATACTAAAGCCTGTCTAATATATTCTAGGTGTTACAGAAACCTAGATGAACTCATTCACACCAGATGCATTGAGACACTTGAGTTCCATTCTGTTGTTGCACTTGTGTGGGCTGCTTCATCTCTATCAAATTGCATCAAAAGCAGACTACAAGGAGAAGGAATGGCAGATCATGTCTTAATTGTGGCACTGAATTTCTGGTATTCAGCGCCATGATTACATAGCTAAAATGTGAAAAAAATTGATTGCATTGAGTAAGAAAAGTAAAAAGTTGCTTTACTTGCTCATTTTTAAATAGTTTGTATTATTAAAGATTTTTTTTCTGTTTAGAGCTCCAGATAATCCCCATCAAGTTGTCCAGCACTGAGGAATTTCAGTTTACATGATTGCTAGCAGATGTGAATGGCTTCATGATACCAGCTGATTTTTTTCATTATATAGCATTACAGTATAATATATCAGTTAGCAGTAGACCAATGTCAGGAGTCAGAGAGGTGGAGTGCTGTTCATGAAAAGTAAGAATGTCCAGGCTGCAGTAGTTAAGGAGAACATAGTGTCAGGAGATTTTAAATTAGGTTTTAGCAGGAAGGGTCACAATAAGCTACACAAATGCAGTGGTCCGTATCCCCCATCCATCCTGGGTGAAACGGCATAATAACACAATTATCAAAAACCTACATGGTCTGTTCTGTGAATAAGTCCCTCAAGGCTCCATCCTAGGACCTCTCCTCTCCTCCATATTTATTAATGACCTTCATCTAGCCATCCCCCAGGCCACATGCATACAATATGCTGATGACTCCACACTGATATGATCAGCCACATCCACCTCTGAACTTCCCTCTCTTACCCAGAAGGCATTTAACACAGTTGAACAATGGTTCACACAGTGTTGCCTTCTCTTGAACCCCAATAAAACTAAACTCCTCTTCAATCCTACTCACAAGTCCTCTCCTTTTGATATCTCAGTTACATCCACCAATGGTACCATTATATCACCAGACCCAACCACCAAACTACTTGGTATCACCATTGACAGCAATCTGAACTTTGACATCCATATCAACAATACTATAAAAACTGTCAACAAGAAACTTGGCTCTCTCTATAGGATTAAACCCTTCCTTTCAACTACAGCCAAAACAACTGTAGCTCACACTCATCTAATCTCTACACTCCTCTATGCCTCACCCATTTTTACTAACCTATCCAAAAATAACTTTAGCAAATTGAAAATGTCCTACAATAACATTGCCAAATTCGCTACAGGAGACCCATTTAGAACCCACCGTTGCATTAACATAAAGCAGCTAGGATGGCTAGAACTACAAAACCTGATTAAATTCCACCAACTAACCATTGCCCATAAGACTCTTATAAACATTCCTGTACTCCTATACTATCTACCCTCATCACCCCCTATAAACATCTGAAGTTCTTATGTTCATCTCACAAACTTCTTGTACATACCTCTAAACCTGACAACAGGGCTGGCGATTCTCTCTTCTCCGACGCTGTTGGAAAATCCTGGAATCTTCTCCCCAGTGACTTTTCCTCACTTGCCTCTTTATCACTCTTTAAAAATAGACTGAAACTTTTCCTCAGAACACACTGGCTATGCCCTTGTACTAAACCTGACTAATCATCTATCTATTTAAACTTGGCTCTGCCTACCCCATACTTCTCATGAACTGCTAGACCTTCCTTATTAACTATAAATACCATCTCCCTCTGAATTTATTATTTCCAACCTCTGAGAATACTTATTTTAGAGTGAACTCTCTTTATTTATAGTACTATACAATAACCTATCTTCTTTTATTTTATTTCTTTATTATGCATTTAAACTGTATGTTATATTGCACCTGCATTTTGCACTGTTTATGATTTTTGCCCTCACTAAAAATTTCTGTGTTAACCTGTAATATGCATTGTATATATCACTATTGTTATTATTTTGTTATTTGTTGTTGTTTTCTTGTTTATGTCTTGGAGCTTATCTCCCTGGGCCTCTACTGAAAATGGACATATATCCAGCTAGACTAGCCCGGTCAACAAATGTAAAATAAAATAATAAGTATACATTGATGTCAGACTTGAACTTAAGTCGGTTTGAAACTAAGCATTGAAAAAGCAAGAAAAAGAAGTATCATCTAACTGAGATATATAGGAAGCTCATTATGTCAAATCCAGTTGATGGTTATATATCTTAATGTAATTCTCATAGACTACAGGGTTTTTTTTTGCCAGGGATCCCTACCAAACCTCAGTGTTCCTTCCTTAGCAAATGCTGATGTCAGTTGTGTTTCCACTCCCACTGACCATGCAGATAATCATTTAAGGGTAGGTGTGTAATAGGCCTTTTGTAATGTACATCCACACTTTCAAATGTAGTCAAGCAGCCACTTAATGGATGGGCACCTACATGCCCTCCCCAGTTTTCTCTTCAGTAGAGATTCAGTCATGAAATGCATGCCTTGAACATGTTTTCCCTCCCCATGCTACTTCCATTCGGCACCTTAGCCAGTAATCAAACCGGGTTCACCTTGGTTATAGTCAGTCCTTTATCACTATATGACAGTTTAGCTGGCTACAGACAGAAATAGTGCTACTTATTTGCCCTTAGTGGCCCCATCTAATGCTCCCTAGGCCTCTGCTGAAAAGGGGCACTTGCCCAGTTGGACTTTCCTGTTAAACAAAGACAAATAAATAAATAAATGGTCTCCCTTCAGGGTCCCAGTCTGGAAGATAGCCCAGACTCAGCTGACCAATGGATCACCTCTGTTGCAATTCTGGGAGACAGTCAAAGTGCACAAAGCATCCTCATGGCTACCTGGATGATGACCACCCTCAGATAGTTCTCACCTGAATCTCAGGGCTGTTTCCCTGTGATCAAAAGCATGGGTCAAAATACATATAAAAATATCCTAAAATTAGCAGTTGCTGGATATACAGGAAATAATGCAGAAAGTTTACTAAGTTAAGCAAGGTCAAATCCCTTTTGTTAAAATTGGATAATTTGGAGAATTGTGGGGAGTGATCTAATATAAGAATTGTTAGCATTTCAGCAAAAATGACTAGAAAGGAAATAAATGGTTTCTGTTTTACAAATTTGTTTTTTAGCAATTCTTATTTGTGAGCATGAAACATTTTTGAATGCATTCATTATACCTATACAATGATAGTTCTGAATCAAAAAGATTGATATTTTTCCCTCCAGTGCCTTTATTGCTGCTTCCATTTTTAATTCTTTTTCCCCAGTTGTTATTTAAGAAAAGCTATGGCAGATGGCTGAGCAGTTGTGACTCTGTCATTCACTGCAGGCACTTTACAGAATGAAGACATATGTTTAGTTGAACTTAGACTGTATGAAAGAGTATAATCTAGAATCTGCTGGAAAATAATTTATCACAAGCTACTTGGATTTATTTTTACATTTCAGCCTTGAGAGACCAGCCACTAGTGAAACACCCAATGACAATATTTTTGACTCCATTTGAATCTGTTTGAAATCAGTTTCATTCTCAAATTTTCACATTTCTAGAAAAGAATAAGTCTATGATCTGCATAGCTTTTACAATTCTGCCGCATTGTTTACCAGCGAGACAATTGTATTTTCTAAAGCATTTAATTTCTTTTCTTCTAAAAATAAACACTCTTACTTTAAGTTATTACAATCTTCCCATATATCATCTTAACACAGAAAGTGCCAGAACTTCAATCTGCGGCAGATAAAAGCAATTTGCTTTTGCTGCAAAAATGCATCAACAGGCTGTAATGCATTAACCATGCAGTAATGCAGTACATTCCTTATGGATTGACTAGACACATCTCCTATAGAGAGTTATTAAAAGCTCTGTAGAGGAATCTATCAGGATCACTGTTCAAATCTAGGTTGCATTAGGTATGTGATGGAGTAGCCTACACCAGCATTCCATGGCTTACATCTAAATGTGTAAAAAAAAAAAAAAAAAAAAAAAGGAAATGTTGCTAACTCCATCCAGTATGAAGAAAGATGAATATAAATTACACCATTGCTCTGGACACATTATTCTGATGTTCCTGTGGGTCATACAGATTGATAAAGGGTCTACATTTTGATTAGTAGCTGCCAGGGGTACAATATTTTTATCAGTTTTAGATCAAGCACTATTTAACTTTAGAAATCAGACAGCGTAAGGATGCAGAATAAAACTATTGCATATATGAAGTTCATAGTTTTAGACTGCAAAAATTACTTTTTATTTTAGATGTTGTAAGGTTGCCACCTTTTCAAAAGTCAAAAGTGGGATATTTTTATGGCAGCATAATATTTTGGAAGACAAACCATATCCACAATCTGTGCAAAGGACTAAAAGTCATGCTTTGTCAAAATAAAAACTTCTTTTATAGTATTTGAGTTGTTTTTGCTGTTTCACATACCAGTGGGGTATTTCAGGGACAGAATAACCTTTTTATGTTACTATTAGAGGAAATGTAAAAAAAAAATTCTTCTCCTAAAATCTCAGGACATTTGCCATTTTTCATTTTTTTCACAATGGCTCAAACAGGGAATGTCCTACTTAAATAGGGACTGGTGGTAACCCTAAGATTTTGTACAGTGAGAAAGATAAATTCATCAATATTATCATCTTTTTAACAAGATCTTAGTAGTAATCTAAATCTGCAATACCTCCTACAGCATTAACTCTATTCTATAAAGACAATTATGCCCTAACAATGATAAACTACGCTGTACCATACTGTACTATATTATACAGTACTACGCAATACAATATTACATTATACTATACTTTAAACTGATGGAGAAAATAACAAGAAAGAAATGATACTCCCATCATCTAAAATGTTATTTTTTTCTTTGCAGCTTTTCTATTACATAAAAAATGCTCACTTTAGGAATAAAAATGGTGAAGAGGTATTTTTTGATATGCACGGTGACCCCCCAGTACATTTTGGCATTATAAACTGGCAAGTGACACCAGAAAACACTTTCAGGTATCTGGAGGTTGGCCATTTCAAATCCAGTGCAGCAGACAATGAAACACTGACAGTGGATATACCTGCTATATTATGGAATGAAGATCACGGAAAGGTTAGATCCCAGCAGTGATGTTATTTAATAGTTTTAGTCTGCCATATAAAATTGTTCTTGCTTTTATCTTTGCACAGATTTGTTTGACATTTTGTGAATGCATGAATTATACTATGAATGGTGTATACCAAAGCAGATGTAGATGGTATACCAGAGAAATATACCAGGTAGAGTATTACTAGAAGTCCCATTATTATCATAAAAAAAGAAATAAAAAAATATATATTCATTAATGAAGATAACAAGGCTTTCAGGATAATTATTAAATCATTACTATAAGACTTTTTGAGTTTCTAAGAAGCATCTTGTACCTTATCCCCGTAAAAAAGGTCCAGTGTTCTCTTAATTAGTCATATCCTATAATTTTCTTGAGACAGTATAATTTTATGCAAAATATCACTAGTTTCTTTGCAAGGCTACAAATGAAATGTACATAAGTAACTTCTACCCCCAGTATCACTTTTTAACCCCCCAATATTCATTATATCTTAAAGGCAACACATGCAGCAATATAATGCATTTAGAATCAAAACACTTCATATGCTGAAACAAAAATTTTGTAAAATAAAAAGTGCACATTTTACATCCATATGTACCATTTGTTTCTCACTGGCCTTGTATTAATTTTTACCTGAAGTAAAGAGGAAGTGTGTTAAGGGGGGCATGAGACGCCCATCCAAGCTACAATATATTTTTTTCAAATATGATTACATTTCAAATTAATGTGTGGAACAGAAGTGCAGGAAGGATGAAAGAAGTGGTTAAGACCTGCATTTACAACAGGTGTTAGAAAGTAGTAGTGTGGGGATCTTAAGCGTTATTTCTGCACAGAGGTATACAAAGAGTGGCAGCCTGCTAACTTTACTGTAGAATTATGCAAACAGGTTTCTAAAAAATAAAGTTCATATCACAGGGAATCTTTAAAGAAGGACCAACCCAACCCACACCATGCCAACAATATCCTAAGGTATGCAAAATACCATTAAGAATCTGTGCCAGATGACTATGGGGATTAATAGACCAGACTTCTGGTGGTGGATGGTTTGGCAGAGTATACACTAAATAGTCCAATTCTTTGTAATATAGAATTTGACTAGAGAACATATGGTGGTGAGAACATGCTGTAAGACTCTGGGAAGATATTCATATTTATGTGCAGTATAATTGTTTCCCTGGATAAAGTACTTTTTGGTAGCCCATTTTCTCTAGTCTTGCCCTTAGTGAACACCATAAGTTATGAACTTTATTACGTTCCCACATAACATGTAGAATGTCTGCTGGTTGCTTCTTGCAGTGAGGACATTCAGGTTAGTATTTGTTATTAAATGTACTAATTTTTTGAGGGGTAAAGTATGCATTATTGTTAATCATAAGTTGGGTGTAGAATATTGCAACCCCACTCACATGGGAAGGTTTTAGAAATGTAGCAATCAAATGCATTGCCTCCCACAAGCTACTATATGTTACTAAAAAATCTAAATATTACCAAGAGTATTGGAAATACTTATTATATTTCATTCTCAAGATGTAAAAATATTAAATCTAAAAGTGAAATATGCAATATATGTAAGACAATCAATAAGGATATACTTAGAACCTTTTTAACACTGCCATTTTATAAATATTTGCGTAGATAAGTTGATTAAAAAACCCACATACCCTATATAAAGAGCTTTTAGTTTGACTTTCCCTAGTATATGTAATAAACAACTAATGGTACTCTTTTATTCTTCTTATCACTGCAGCATATGTGGTTAGTATAAAAGCTGGATTTTTTAAGTGTCTTCTTTGTATATATTGTATATATAATGTTATGTTTTGTTGTATGTTGTGTGCGTTCCTTATCGTATACTGTCTTATATGTTGTAACCTAAAACACTGCAATAAAGAAATTTTTGAAAAAAAAAGAGTATACACTAAATACCTACAGACTATATCAAACATCAAATGCCCCTCATGCTCAGCAATATGAAAGCTTGTGCAACCCCCTTTAATCATGACCACTATATGTGCACCGCTAACCTCAACCATTCTTGACCTAGTATTAAAACTGATATGAAGCCCAAAAACCACCTGATCACTGACTGGCATTTCATCTCCAGTCTAGGAAAATGAAAAAAGAGAGGGTGTGATGTAAAAAATGTTAGAATGTACGACATGTGGTAAGTTAAGCATTTGGAATAATATTTCATGGACATACAATCAGGGTGCATACAACATTGGAATAAATTATTTCACTGTAACAGAAGGGTTGAAAATTGTTGAAGGAGAGACAATTGTAGTACTTATTCAGATCATTTAACAATGTGGATATGGATGAAGTAGAATAAAGATTATATAAGAACAAAATGATAAATTAGTGAGCATGGGATGAAAATGGAAAAGAAATAACACACTAATGGAAATATGATATTCCTATGAGAATATTTTATAAAGATTGATCTGAATGCTGGCTTTGTTAAAAAGAAATATAAAAAGTGTATTTTTTAAATGGCAGAAAGATGTAAGAAAAGTAGAAAAAGTAAAATGTGGAAGAATATATAAAGGTGCTTTAAAACATCTAGAAAGAAATGATGGATAATATTTAGTTAAAAAACAGATTATCTATAAAACAAATCAAGACGAAATTCAAGATTTATTATTTAAGCAAAGATATTTGTTTACAAGATAAAAGAGAATCTGTATCAGCTTAATTGAGTAGTTTAGTTAAGGAAGATAGTAGTGCAATGAAAGAGAAGAAATAAAAAGAACCCCAAAACAGATTATGAACATTGCACTTCACTGAGTAAAACAAATGTTTAAAGAAAAAAGAGCAGGAGAAAATATGGAATGTTAAATGACTATCAGAACGAGAAAATAAAGACTTAGATAAGGAAATTTCTTCATACAAATTAGATAATAACACAATTATGGAAATGTTATGACCCACATGAACTGACTCAAAGCCCTGTCATGATACTCTATATCCTACAGACTGGTAAGAGGTGTGACCTGTGTCTGGCATACAAGGCATCCTCCGACCTATTACTGATGGAATTACTGCATATCAGCAAGTCAAATGTCATCCGAAATGCTCAGTTTAGGGATTTAAGCCTATTTTGCAACATCGACAGAATGGTTTGGAGGCACTGGTATATTTCACAGAGGATACTGAACAGACAGCCCAACCACATCAAACAAAGTTCATCCCTGTCTGTTTTCAAGCGCAACTTAGATGTATGGATGGTAAACAGGAAATTTAACCCCAGGATTGTCCCTGTACTAATAATGGACAGCTGTAGCCCCTAAATGCTTTATCCCATGCATGGGTCCTCTCAAATTATCTATGGTATGATGCCAGTTATTCTTATTAGGGGTAATATACAATCGTTGACCATGGGATTGGTAAGGTCACTCTATAACCAAATGGGATATGTTAATTTGAGTACAAAAACAAAAACTGACTAGGCTTAACATGGTCTGCGAGGGCAGCTAGCCTAGTACAGACCTATGAACCTATAAGATACTTGGATAAGTTAACATACAATCAGCTGCAGGACCAGATGGGATAGAACACCATATGTGTAAGAATTTAACAGATTGGCGAAAAAGAGTATTTCTTAAAGGTTTGGAATGAATGGATAAATGAAGGTTTTATGCATATGAATTATGTAGTAGGATAGTTAAATTTATATGGAAGAAGGCAGTGGTGGCTGGTGACTTCAAATCAAATGGGGGCTGCAGGAGATAGCTGAATGAGTGGGGTCAATGGGAATGGGCGTGACCAACTAAAAGGGGGAGGGGCTATGCTCAAAAACCACAAAATCTGCAACTTTAATTAAATACACTGCCCTGGATGCCAAAACATCATTATGAGAGTCCAATCAAGACAAAATGAAGTGTAGAAGAAAAAAATAGTTCAATGCATTGGCTGCATGACAGCTTACTTAATATCTAGATGGAAACAAAACGATTGTGAGACATGAAAAAATAAATTACTTTTTAAATACATTACTGGAATGCCAGTCAAAATCAAGTATAAGATAAACAAGCAGCACTCAACTCAAACCACTTCTCCTTGCACTGCAGTTCTAATTATAATTTATATTCAGCTTTATTAAAGTATCAAGTAACATGCTGAAAGTAGCAATCTCTGTGATACCCCCACTTGTAAAAATGTTTCTTATCCAAAAAAGACCTGCTGCCTGACAACATCTATCTACTTGTTTCATGGGGAAAACATGATCAAAGTAAAAAATGAAAAGCAAACAAAAAACAAGCTCAACATACATTGCTTAAAGGATTACTGCACAGGTTATGGACCACACATGATAGATTGACATTCTGTTTAGTTTGCAGATAAAGCCTGCAAAGATGACTGCAAGTCTCCAACTCCAACAAATGTAATGAGTTTCCTAAAATAATGTAATCCTGTCCTTTATTACAAATACTGTCATATGCATTTCAATACCCAAGGCTTAAACATTGTTTAGTTATGTAAGTGTTCTCCGCATGACAACAACAGAAAGGCTTTCAATGTTGGCAATTCTTTAACAGTATGCTTATTAAAATTTACTTGCATCTTACAATCTCAGACGAGCTTATCTGATGGTCATTAAAGCATTGCTACTTAAAGACAAACAACAGGCACGTTCTGAACAATAACAAGCATAAATCAACAGTATAAAAATATGACAGAAACCAGAACATTCTGCAAAATCAAGGACAGATGAAAATCCACTGTAATACTTGTGTCTACTTTGAATGGGGGGATACTCTGCACATTTACACTGCATAACTGCTCCTTGCCTTGCTTGGACACATCCAGAGTCACTACATGGGGGAGTAGGGTGCAACAGGTATGTCACAATTTGAAATGTCTCTAGCTGACTGTAATTGCCCTGACACATTTGTCATACCTCTCAACCTCAGAGCAAGAAATCTGGACAAAGCCATACATAGAAGTGGGACAAAGGCCCAAAAATAAGGACACTTTTTAAATATTGTTCTTATAAACTTAGAAAGATAATAGAATAGTAGGTCTTGCATTAGTATGAATTTTCTGAAGGGTATGAAATCTGAAACTGAATTATCTGTCATTTTTTTAATATCAGTCTTTAATGATTTACCACAAATTTGCCAAAAAAACACAATTTTATGAAAAATGGACCACAAATGTGATGCAAAAATATAAAATAGCCACACAGTACAGCTGGAAACCTGTCAAAGAAGGGACATGTTTTTAATATTAGTACTGCTAACTTGAGCAGCTGACAAAATAAAAGAATCTACATGCATTTCTGAAATAAAAGTAATGTATAACTCTTATTATTACTGTTACTTATTAATTGTAAACCCTCCATGTTTAATTCCAAAATTGCCATATTGTGGAGGGAATATTAGGGTAAGAGCAACATTTTGAGGGAAAATTGGGGACAGTTGAGAGGTTTGGATATGCCTAATTCTATAAAGCAATTTATTTGCACATACCTCTCAACCTGTTAATGCAGGAAATCTGGACAAGGCCAAATATATTGGAGGAACATATAAACAGTACTAAAAATTGTTCTTGTATAAACTGAGAAAGTTGATAGAATAACAGGTCTTGCTTTAGCATGCATTTTTCTGAAGGTTATGAAGTCTGAAACTCAGTGTCTGTCATTATTTAATGACTTCATTCCTAAATGATTTGCCAAAAAAAACACAAATTTTATGAGGAACAAACCAAAAATAAGAAGCAAAAATCTATTCATTCTGCAAAAATCTGGACAGTTGAGAGGTATAGTTCAGCCGGGGATGTCTTTGAGTTTGCTGCCCTTCTCCCCTCAGAACATCATGGTTGAATAGAGCCTCCCCCCCCCCACAGCCATTCCTTGGCTATTTCATCCCATTTACCATAAACAATAATGTGCATACTGCTTTACTTCTGCGATGATTTGGACTTCATTTGAAAGTTTTATTTTACATTTTACAGTACAAACACTAATAGATATATGTTAAACAAAGCAATGCAGTCTCACAATGAAAACAGACTTTGCATTAAAACTTCTCCGCCCTTGAAACTCACATTCATTGAAACAGCATTGAAGCCCACATTCAAAGAAAATACATTTTGCCAGAGGCAGATAAAGATTAACTTTGGGTTTGGGCTGTTTTCAAATCACAGGCCACTTGCACACGAAACATACACATGCTCTTTCATACACCTTCTTGATTGTATTAAATTATATTCCTTGTACAATTCAGTACAGTTTTAGATGGCGTTTTGAATTTATTGTTTTGAAATGTTTCCAGTAAACAATGAAACAAAATGCATGCACCAATAATGACAAAACTGTCCAGTTCAGAACATTTCCATCATAAAAGTCTACTCAAACTTCTATAGTCCACCAGTATCAGTGCATATGCACAATCTCTGAAGAAATAAAAGTCATCTAAATAATTCCACATTAAAGAGATCTGTAACTAAGGAAGAGGTTGCTGCTAGCAAACAACTTTATATTTCTTTGTTTCATCTACAAATAAAGTGCCTGTTGCCCTTGAGGAATAAATTGCTTATCTTACACTAAAAAAATGATAAGCTAGTAATACTGCAATAGGGAATGGATGGCAAACTGATAAGAGGTTCATAGTTACTAGGTATCTTTGCCAAAAAGGAGTGCAGCATCCACCCCCCTTTTCAACACAGTACAGTATCAGCAATGCATTTATCTACTGTAGGAGTAGACCCACAGCCTTCTGCATCAAAAAGAAGTACACTATGTGTTTTGCTGTTAACAATGCAAGCAGACTCAGCATAAGCAGCACTAAACTTTTGCTCCCCTGCAGCTCTCAGCTCCTTGTAAAATCTACTCACTCAGCTGTATCTCTGAACTTTGCAGCACAAGAAATCTGGAAAAAAACAAAATTTATTGGGGGGGCAAAAGCCAAAACCCAGGGACACATTTTAAACATTGCTTGTATAATGTTGGAAAGTTGCTAGAATAAAATGCTGTGTTGCCACCATACATTTCACTGCCAAAACTTGAACCCAGGACCCTGTGCAAAACAGTCAAAGCAACATACCACTATGCCAAATCAGCTGTTTTGTGAAAGAGAGGAAGACGGACACTTAAATGGCTACCATTTAGTGAATTCAGTTCTCACCATAGCTGTCAACCTCTTAGCACAAAACACCTGAACAAAGCCAATAATTGGGGAATACAGCCCCGAAACATATTCAGTGAATTCACTTCTCACCATAGCTCTCAACCTCTTAGCAAAAAACACCTGGACAAAGACAGTAATGGGGGAATACAGCACCCAAACATATTCGGTGAAATTCAGTTCTTACCATAGATCTCAACCTTAGCACAAAAAAACCTGGATGAAGCAAATAACGGGGAATACAGTCCCAAAAATAAGGACAAATTTCAAATATCCATTTTATAAACTTAGAAAATTGCTAGAATACAAGCTTTTGTATTGTCATGTACTTTCTGAAGAATATGAAGTCTGAAATTCAAATACTTGCCATTTTTATTTAACATTTGTTAACCAGGCAAGTCTGACTTGGAGCAAAAGCCAATTTGCAGCAGAGGCCCAGGGAGAAACACTCCAGACAGACACATGCCTTTGTGAGATGGGAGGATACCAGAAGAAACCCACACAAACACAGGGAGGACATGCAGACTCCACACAGAAGGCACCCCGAGCAAGAATCAAACCAGGGAAACTGCAGCTGTCAGGCAACAATGCTATCAGGCAACAATGCTACCACTGCACCAATACACTACTGACTGCACCAATGCACTACTAACTTTGCAAGGACGCATACAGAAACCACAGATTTTATGAGGAACAGAACAAGTATAAGGGAAAAATCTGCAATTTATTTACAAATGGGGGTGGGTAAGGACTTCGGGCTCTTGCCACCTGTGCCCAGGGTACAGGGTCCAAGCCTATTCTCTACTCACCACCATATAGCACTTGGGGCATTTCACACACACACACACACACACACACACACACACACACACACACACACACACACACACACACACACACACACACCTACCTACTTATCTTTTGTTCCCTGACTCCTCCAGTTCCCATGAGTCCATTCATTCCCTGGCTCCTCCCAGTCCTCATGAGTCCATTCATTCGCTGGCTCCTCCAGTCCCCATGAGTCCATCTACAGTCCTGTGCAGGCTCTGGTAACAGTTTCCCCATAAGAGCAGGCTCCAGCCTGTGCGCTTGTCACCACATAGACTGTGAGAGCAGGCTCCAGGCTGTGCGGTCATCACTGCATAGACGTCTGGGATGTCCAGACTGCTGACAAAGCAGTCTGAAGTTCCAAATCTATGAAACTCGCATGCATGAGTTCTGGGAAAGTAAATCATGCATGCATGAGTTGTTCCGGGACTCAAAGTTTTCTTTTTTTATTTTCTTTCCATTTTTTTATTTTATTTTGTTTCCACAGCTGGGGGGGGGGGCTGTAGTTCTGCAGTCCTATAGCATGAGCCACCCCTGGAAGAAGGGACAAAAATGAAATTAAAAATTGGAGAACAATTGTATTAAATAATACACCCTATAAGATTTTTATGAAGATAATTTAGAAGAGAATAAAACTACTACTGATAGTAAGGGATGTTTTGTATGACATTATAAATAGAAAGGATGAGACTAAACTTATCATATATTTGAACAAAGCATTTGATGCAATATGGCATAACATTTTATGGATTATAATGAAGGAGTATAAATTAAAAA
Source organism: Protopterus annectens (assembly GCF_019279795.1). Taxonomy (NCBI): domain Eukaryota; kingdom Metazoa; phylum Chordata; order Ceratodontiformes; family Protopteridae; genus Protopterus; species Protopterus annectens. The sequence goes on from NC_056737.1 coordinate 168,417,246, forward strand.
AAAAAGAATGTATGATGTTCAGCATATAATAAAAAAAAATAGTAAATGGGTGGTTGACTAATGAAATAGATAGTCCCCGGGATTTAATAAAATCCATGTAAGCTCCAAGTGGAGCCTACACAGAATGTATCCACATACACGGCCATGGTTCCCCCTCAGCAGCACAAAATGCATATTAATGATGACACACCACCAAGGGAGAGCATAGGAACAGGTTTATTGAACTGGTGTAGGGAGACATGTAGAGGCTGGCCGTGGTTTTGGTCAGCCTGTACTGCACCCCACTACTGTTGAAACACTGTGAATTGGGTCAAATGTGTAATATTTTATTTAAAGTTTTTTCACATTTTTTGCATGTTTGCATGGTGCAGAGCACAGCAATGCTAAGTTGTGCTCACATATAGACAGCCGACACCTGCCAGACATCTAAAAATAGAAACCAGATACCATTAATTATTATAATTATGTATTTTGGTAATTTTAAATATTTTGGGGGGTTTTCTCTTCTTTTATTTTAATTGTTGTATGCGCAGTGTGGCACAAAGTGCTGCTAAGTCAAGTGGCACTCATGCATACATTCCCAACAATTGCTAGACATTTAAAACTAGAAAGAAGATGTTATTAATTATTTATGTCTGGGTTTATTTAAGCACATTTGTGTGGTGTGTCATTGTGCATAACAACACTAACAGGTAGCCAGTAGTATATTTGAAGGTATACTAGCTTTCATAATATCCAAGTAGCTAAAGGGGTAGAGATACATCTTACTATTAAGTAGCTCCAAGGTTTGAGTATGTAGCAGTGATAAGATGTTTATAATTTAATGTTTTATATATGTTTAATTTTAAAAATAAATTTGTGAAATATGGCACTGCTGCACTGGGCTGAGCACTGCTTAAACATGTTGATGACTACTTTTGTTTGCATAGTGCTAAACTTAGCTAAAAACTTGGTTGTGCAAGTTTTCGCTCAGCTTATCTTTGCATGATGCTAAGCAACATGGCACCTTTTTTGAATGTTGCTCAATGACGTGTAAAGGTGGACAAATACCCTATATTAAGCACAATGGATGGGAATTCTTCATCATTTTTTGTAGTTTAATCGACTGTGGATATATCAGGTATGTTGTTGAAGGTGCATGCTTTCAGGCACAGAGATGGGATGTTCAGGAGTCCAGGGTCTTTGCTGGGCTCCTGTTGACAAATCATGAACCCAAGCTGCTGCAGGGTGGTTTCCAGAGTCTGGAGTCAAAGGTGGAGTTCTGGGACTGGTTGGCCTCGAACTTACCAGTGTTATTGGTATCCCACACACAGGTGAACAGTGTTGTCACCATTATGATGACCTGAAGGGGAAAAAGAGGGGAACCTTGGACACCTGGGTCCAAGAAGCTAGAGATGGGAATGCCCCACAAATATGTAAGTATGTTTTCCTCTGTTTTGCCAGTATTCATGCTGAATGTTTGCAAAACTGGTATGCAAAATGGTGTGCTTTTCTCCAAACAGCTGCAGCTGAGAGGTCTCACAATGTCGGGTCCCATGCCAGGCACCTGGCCAGGTTGTGCCATGAGTGTGGTGTGTATGGATTTATTATGCTAACTGTAGTGCAATAAGCAAGAAAGAGTAAAGCATTTACTGCAATAAAGCATACACTATAAAATCTGTAGTGCAATAAATGGGCAAGTAAAAGTGTTGTGCAATAAATGGGCAAGTAGAGCTGTAGTGCTAGTTTTTATTTTATTTTTTTTATTTAACATTTGTTTATGGGGAAAGTCTGACTTGGAACAAAGCCAATTTTCAGCACAGGCCCGGGGAGAAATGCTCCAGGCACATCTCTTTGTAATGTGAAGGAAATGGAGTACATGGCGAAAACCCACATGAATGCAGGGAGGGCATGGACAGAAAGCACTCCAGCTGAGAATCAAACCGGAGAACCTGTGAGGCAACAATGCTACCTCTGCACCACTGCGCCATCCAATAACAATAAATGAACAATAACAACTGTAATGCAATAAACAATAAACAATCCCAATAATAGCAATCAAAATGGTGTGCAGCAGGATTGTGCTGTCATAATCATTGCAGTAGATCAGTATGCATTACTTGTCTATGGTAAGGTTGCTGCAGTCAAGTGTAACACTGTAATAGCTGTAGAATGCAAAAGTAATGGCCTCCAAATTGTATTGTTTAACTCGTAGTATGGTCCAAGGCTATCTCCAGGCCAATATCAGTTGCATAATGCTCTCTGTTCCTCCCACTATGAGTAATAAAGGTATATGGCTAAGGTACCCCAGTTTATGGGCAGATATTGCGCAGACTTCACAGACATTTATTGGTTATACCAATAAAGTGTTAGGCAGCATTGTTAAATCCTACAGAAATCTGTTTTAATAAATACATTATGACTGTATTCCATGCATGTGTGTTTTACTGACACTGCAATCAAGTATACCACTGTAATAGTTCTGGAATGCAAAACAAATTCAGTCACATAATGCTGTCTTTTTCTCCCACTTTAGGAACAAAATGTATATGGGTGAGGTAGCCCATGTTATGAGCAGATATGATTGTGCTTGCATTTTACAGACACTTATCAGCAATACCAATAAAGTGTTAAGCAGCATAGTTGATTCCTAAACAGATTTGTTTCAATAAATGCAGTATGGCTGTATGCCATGCATGTGTGTTCTACTGTCATTGCAGTCAAGTATAGCATTGTAATAGTTCTAGAATACAAAATTAATTCAGTCACATAATGCTCTCTTTTTCTCCCACTTCAGAATACATGGTATATGGTATATGGTTGAGACAGCCCATGCTATGAGCAGATATGACTGGGCAAACATTTCACAGACAGTTATCAGCAGTACAAATAAAGTCAAATGATTTGCAGATGTCTATTGCAGTCACATCTATTGGATTCTATTCCTAAGCCTGCCAACTAAGGCATGGCAGATGTCTAGATTATGTACTATACACAAACATGCCTCTCAAGTGTCATGATTTCACATAATGTAATTAAAACGGCCTAATCGATCTGTCACAGGATTAACAAAAAATGATTACCTGGTATGCAATGTATTGCCAAATCTGCTTACAAAACACCTTGGTAGTTAAAGAAGTCCACATTATTTGAAAGTGTTCTGTGTAGTAGTATACCTGCATTTGTTATTGCTTGGCCCATACTGACTCATGCTAACAACTTGAGAGGTATGTACATGCTACATCAGTTATAGGAGAATTGTAGTCACTGTACTTAGAGCTAACACTACACACCTGTAGCGTATTCAGTATCAGTGTTGTCAAGGATATAGTCTGCATCATCAGTAATGGATTATTTCTCCCTCCCTCTCTCTCTCTCTCTCTCTCTACCCCTTATCTTCATTTGTTTTGTTATTGTTATGTATTATTATAATTTAATATTAACATATGTTAACTACATTTTAGCAAAATGTGATGTAATATTGTTATGTGTTATTATGATTCACTATTAACATACTTAGTTAAATGTTGTTGCCCCATATGGTTTACTTCTTACTGGCACGCTGTTACCATAATGACTGTTATTTACTGTTGTGTTACACATACTATACATTCATATGTATGTGGATGAATGAAAATGATGTTTCATTCTGTTAATACTAACAATGCTTTGGTTATTACTAACCTTAACGTATTACTATACCTCATTCACCACAGCATGCCAAGGTAGGATGGTTCTGGCTGATCCCCCTACCTTGCCTCAGCTGGCTGTGGCACCAGGTCCCAGCATTTCTGGGGCCCAGACCAGAGGTGCTGCTCCACTATCTGCAGTGTTGGGTAGTATTGCCCCATGGGGCGGGGCCTGGCCCCATCTGGGAGAGGTGGTAGAGGGGTGTTGTCACCTGGGATGAGCTGCCAGTCTTGGTGTGCAGGATAATCTACCATGGGTTTGACTGCAACCTGTGCCAGATTGAGGGCATGTTGGCCAACCTGGTGAGGTAGCCTGAACCTGGTGCCCAGCCTTCAGCAGGCAGTGAAGGATCAGTGCCAACAGTCCCATGGGTGGGATGGGAGTCACACTGCTGCTGTCTGGAGGCAAATGGGACTTGGATTTCACAATACTCTCCCTAATCAAGGTGTTCACTCCCTCATATGTCACACACCACCCCTGTCTGCTGTCTTGTCTGTCTTATCTGTCTGCAAATGCATCCTCACCTACAGAACTTACCTCCCCCACAAGTATCTATGACCCTATTCCAACATTCCACTCTCACCATAAAAAAAAAGGACACCTGTCCCAAAAAATATTGTCCCAGACATAGCTCTCCATTACGCACATATGTCCACTGGACATATGTAATTTGATCCAATTGGCTTGACAATGCAGTTATGTTATCCTTACCCCTCTCTCTGAGGTTGAGAGTTCAAAGTCATGTACAAATTCTGTCAAAGTGCACAGTTGCTGCTGTACAAGAAATGGATAGCTATGGTTCTTTTCTACACCCTTTCTGCACCTTCCTACCTACCTTGCACTATGTTTTTCCCCCTGCTTGCAGCCCATATCACCACTTTTCTATCTCCTCATTTTTCTTTATTTTTATTGTTTTAGCACATTGCTGCATGACACACTGTGTCATGCAGCTTTGCTAAGCTCAGCTAAATAGAGCTATATTGCCAATTTTCTGTCTTTAAACTTGTAATACACACTTACAAAATAAACACCTGCCTCATATTTTGAACTCAAGACCACCTCACCTGCAGACTACTGCATTAACCTGCCACACCACACAACTCTTACCTAAAACAGGTGGTTTAAAGAAAACATAGCAATTGCCAGTTACAGTCATTAAATGTGTTTCAGTGGAGCTGTTTGCTGCACTGCATAGCACAAACCTGATTAAAATATAATTAAATATAAAAGATTAAAAATGGAAATGTACCTTGGACTCCTGTGCAATAGTACACCACTAGAAACCAAAGACATAATAATGGATGTAAGCGGCATGTAGAAAGACACCTTTTAAGGCAATAATGGCAAAATATATGTTCAACTGGTACCCTGATGCACACATACATACATATAAAGACATCCACATAATGATGGATACAGAAAATGTATGTCACAGCCTGTATGCATGCACATATATCTTGCAAATACATCTGCTGCAGCAGTGACTCAGTAGCTCAGTCAGTTAATTACCTTGTAAATGGCACATTTTGCCACACACAGTCCTTGGGTTTAAATCCATTGGCATGTAGAAGTGAATTTACAGTACTGTGAAGGCAGCAATTAATGACTGAGTCATGCACTCTTTATCCACACAATGCATTTCAAATGACATGTTTGCTTTTCACTGGTGGAGGCCTGTGAAGGTCACAGGGCTGCAGGTAGGAACACACTTCACATATTCCTGTAGTAAAACTATATGTGCATAAAGTGTCACTTCATGCATTAATATGCATTCACACAGAATGTCAACACAGGTGCTGCAAATGAGGGTCACTATTATCACAGTGCACCACACAATCCTTTCAAAGTCCCTGTGCAGATTATCATAGCTGCACAGCTACCATACACATTGGAAGTCCCTGTTTGTAACAAGGCCTGCCCACATACACGCTGCAAATTACTACCAAACTGTAATACATAGCCCAGCAGTTCCTTAAATGGTGTACTTAATCTTATATGTATAACATGTCTTATCTTACCCAAGGGCACACCAAACATATTGCCTAGTACTCTGTTTGTGATACCATTGCCTAACATACTTAGCTTAAACAGTGCCTTATTTGGAGTGGAAAGGGTAGCCTCACTCTGACTCTACCTCTACAACAAGGCTAACACAGTTCACACAGTTACTCCTACAAGTTGTTGTCCTCCAAAGTGTTCACACTCTCTGGCTATATCTATTACCATCACATCAGCTGCAACTTGTTGCATACACATCTCTATGGTAAGGTTTCTGCTACAGACCTACCCTCTGTGATGATGTAGTCTCCTCACTCCAGTAATGTCCAGCATAGCATATCAGAAAGGGGCCCTAATCTACATGAAGGCCTGATATATTGTATAGTGGTTGCATGATATTGGCCGATGATAGTACAAAACAGCTGTGTTAGCTGCAATTAGCATTTCAGTCCTACAGATTGGTTTAGAGGCAACCACCTGCTGATGAGAAGCATGTTTAAAAGGCAAGCAGCTAGCTGTGGGCAACCAGTTTGTATGAGACTTTCCTCAAACAGAGCACACATTTATGAAAACTTTTTACTATCACCACATATCAGCAGAGGAGAACTGCACTCCATCAGGTATGTAACTGATTTTGTGTAGTATAGGATGCAGATGAGTGAATAGCTGTATGGGGAATACGGAATGCAACATTAAGCCTGTCATAGACTTGTGGTAATGATGTGTCATTGATCTCTTGCTGTCACACCTGCACAGGATGTACTATACATCAAGGATGCATTGCCTGTTGTCATAGTGGCACACTGGTCTCATTGGATTGTCCCTTTATAGTGGTTGTAATGACACACTGCTAATAGTGTGGCACTGTCATATGATGTATTATTGGGGGGGTTGTCTGTAGGGGACAAACCAGAGTAGACCTGATTGTTGGGTGCATGATCATACAGCAGTATCTGTCATGGCACACACAGGAATACCTGACTATTGTGGGTCTATATTATACTATAGAAAAGACAGGTCAGCGAAAGACACTTACATTGAAAATGCTATTCAGTGAATTCACTCTTATGGGGGGGCTGCACCCCCCCATGCTCCCCACTAATTATATAGCCCAACTTCGAGATCCCACTACAGTGAGGAAAGGGCAAATTTTCTGATCTTCACTGTACTGCGATCTCACTATGAACAGTTCGCTGAATGGCATTTTCAATGTAAGTGACATTCACTGACCTGTCTTTTCAATAATCTAATATAGACCCAACTATTGCAACTATCTCAGTTGTATCCACACACTTAGCATGTTTGAACACTGTGGAGTATGACTTGTATAAACAAGCAGTGGATAGTGCCAGCCATTTTGTCTTTGCTGTAACTCTACATAGTGTACTTCCATGTATGTGATCCTGTAATATGTTCCCCTTTTGTTGTCTTTCAGGAATCATGTATCATAGATGCCATGCACCATTCTCTGATGCAGAAAATGAAATTATACTGCAAGGACAAAGGCAATATCATCACATCCTACTGTCCATGTGGAGTAAAAAAGGGCACAGTGGGCTGCACTGTGGGCAGACCTTGTCCATGATGTGAATGGCATGGGTCATCAGGGCAGGACATATGAACAGGTAAAATGTCGTGCAATGGACATTATCAATGCTGCACAAAGAAGGGCAGCATATGTAGCCAGGGATTGTGCCATCACCAGTGGAGGGCCTGTAGCAGAACAACCACTCATGGCTACTGAGGAATTCCTGGTGAACCTAAGCACACACAACAGCTCCCAGACATCCATCATACCATACATTATGGAGGTGAGAGCCACAGTTTCCACAGCAGAGGAGCATGCAGGTAGACTTACTGTGATCAGCACTGTAATACTGTAGCAGTCAGTGTGTCAGGCTGTACATACTTTTATGATGGGTGCCAGTTCTTAGTACTTTGGGGGGATTTACCTCAGTTGTACTGTTATACTCAGAATGTGGTCAGTACAGCAAGAAACACAGTAGGTACTGTAAATGTGAGCTATATGGGTTTATTACCTTGTTGTGCTGCAACATGCATTGGTACTAACATTACTTCACCCTCAACTTTTCACAGGTCTGTCAGATATTGTCCAAGGCCATGGTCCTGCTCCTGGTAAGCATGACACTCTTTTGTTAAGGAACATTTATATTCTATTAAAGTTAAGGGCCAGAATAATGCCATATTTAAACATAATGTAATGTGTAAACATGGTAGAATGTTTTTATTTTCCATTCTGGAACAGTTACATAAGGATCTTAGAGGAGGTAATCACAGGAGTGTAGCTGAACAAATAGAAACACTTTGGCAGTGACAGTTAAGAAAATATAAGCATCCTGGTTTAAATGAGGCATTCAGTCTAAAATGCCTTTTAAAACACGAAAGGTAGAAAGGACATTAAATAAGGCAGTGAAATGTATTTCAATATATTTGTTAAGATAGGTGTACTGGGTATTTATGTGTTATTTTATCAAGTATAGTGACATATTGGTTAATTAAAAATAGAGTGTGCTGGTCATGTTTTACTTGAGTTACTTGAAGTGATTATTATAAAGGTCTTGAGTTGAATGTGCATTTTGTTCTGAGGAAGTCTATTTTGGATGAAAGCGGAGAGGAAAAATTGGACTGCTAATCCAGTTGTAGGTCTTTGTTATTAAGAGTATTGGTGGATTTATCGTACACATTACTGCAGGTATTCATGTACCATTTTTTATTTCTTATCACAGATGACTGGGGGGGTTGGACTCTGTCCCCTACACAACCTGATGTCAGTGTCTCTTCAGACTCTGATGATGATGGTGGCCACAGTGAGGCACAGGTGGGGGTGTTGGGCTCCATTGTCACTGCACGCATTCAGTATGCCCACACATACCCAGTCCCCAGAGGCTACAGATATTCGACAGTGAAAGGGTTGGGACATTGAACAGCAAGACGTGGCAACTATGGCTCCAGTGAATGTAGACACTTTCCATAGACAGAGATCTGGTGAGGTGCCACAAAGGCAGATTGATAGGGGTGCTTATAGGAAGCTTGCTGTCCATCCACCACCTGTTGCAGGTGTCATATCACAGGTCACTTGGCACATGTTTTGGACTATCATGGAGGCACAGGCTCATTCTGAATGGAACACCAGACATATGCTTAGGGTTTTGGTTGCAGCACAGTCTGACATCTGTGACTGCATCCACTGGCTTGGGGACCCCCTTGATCAGTTGACTGATGCAATGGCAGAAGGTGGGCTGAGAGAGTGTCTGTCTTGCACCACACATTGTGTGTGGTGGAACTTGTGGTTGGAGTTGAGCATTGGACTTGTGGACATAGGTCAGCAACCCCATCTGCTGAGAGTCCATGTGGCCATGCACAATCATGCTCCCATACTAGCAGTACATCCAGCACTACAGGCCACACCATGTCATGGCAGGCCATGGGCTGGTGGTCCTGGGCATTGCCATGAAAGACACAGTCTCAGCAGACAGCAGTCACCATCAGGTACTAGCATTGTTTCTAACCTTGGGCATGAATGTGCCAGTGCAACTCCTGGCAGAGCCAGTTCATGTGTTCGGGCCAGAGATTGTGAACTGTCAACTCTACCATGAACAGTCCAAAGCTGTCTAACATATGCACATGTAAGGCTAGCACTGAGCTTGACTGTGTACATGGACATACTCTCACACCACTGTCAAATGCAGGTCACATACAGACACACACAGCACCTTTCCATGGTCCATCTTACTTGCTTGCATTCCTGACTCACACAAATGCTGTCAAACCTTTGGTTCAGTCTAGGCCTTCTGCATCCCCACACAACACTCTGTGCAAGTGATGACACCTGTGCCACAACCCTGTCATCCTCACCATTGATGTAGGAAATGAAGCTATTTTTCTGATGCACAGATTGAATATATTAGTTAACATATACTTGTGTAATGCAGTGTTGTTTTGCCATGCCACTTGTAGTGGTTGCTGACTGATACTGTATGCTAGCTTTTGTCATTAGCATGCCTCATACTTTTGTGCACATTATGTTGTATGATGTTGTAATGGCTGTATAGTTACACAATGACAGGTGTATCATGGACCTGTTAATGTTTGTGTTTCAGGAGTCTGTTGGGGTAACCTATGGATACACAGTGCTAATAAAGCATTGCAGGAGGGCATGTTAGCACAACAGAAATATGCCTTCAGCAAGGTACATCACTATAAGTGCATGGCTCCATAGGTTCATATGTGTATAACAGGCTAACAGGGACAATGGTGGCATTCAGGGTGCTCATGCATCCCTAATCTGTGAACAAGTCTGCTACCATTGGTAAGTATCACCAGGGTTTTAGGAACTCACACATCTACAAGCTGGGGTGATGGAGATGACCCATCTACAAATATCATGGGCCAAGTACAGACAGTTGCCAGACACCCATTATGATTGTTGTGTTCTGCATCCCATTTTGTAAACTGCACATGCTGTGTTACAGCAGATGCATGGGGGGGGGGCTGTTTCATGTATGGTGTACTGTCTGTGTTACATACCTGTCTCTACAGCATGTACTATGTATACCATAGTGATGTAGGCATGTAGAACAGGTGAGATGTGTTAGTCCTGTCATGGATATGCATGAAGTACACAGTGGGATCCAACACCTCCATATATGGAGCCAGACACATAACTGCCAAGGCATTTAGAGAACAGACTACACATGTACGGTCATGACATTGACTCCACAGGACATGTTATCTATGCTGTGTATTGCTGAACCATAGAATATGTGTGGTTGCTTCAGATGTACAACATGCCTGTGTAGTGACAAAGCAAGGGTGCCATTGCACACAATGATAGCTGTGATGAATGCCACATTCAGTATAGCAGTGACAGTCCAGGATTTAAATCCCAAACTTGTTGGTGTAGGGTGTACAGCAGTGAATGTATCCCCACATCTTACTGATCAGTGAGAGTCAAAGGCTACATTACTCTCTGTGTCCATAACTCCATGTGTAATGGCTCAACTGTTTGCAAGCACTACAATATTTTGCAGGGGTGGATGATGTCACACAGGATAGCAGTGAGCAGTCATTGGCAGTTAGTCTTTGTCAGTGTCTCAAACTACAACTGACTGTGTCATAGACCATCCTAGATAGCTGTTGGTTATGTGTGGGAGTCTGTGGCAGCTCCCAATGTGCAGTCACCTGCTGATGTGCTCAGTCAGAGATCACCGACAGTGGCTGTGACTGCAGAGAGGGAATAGGTAGATGGGGTACACCAATAATGGAGAATGGTGAAAAACACTGGTGACTAGCATCATTGCAGTGCAGGTCTCTCACTGCTATCTTCCCAGTGTATGAAATTGCCTATCCACCAGCTGACATAACACACTGCACATAACTTACACAATTTCCAGCAGGGCCTGCTGGTCTAATATTGTCATACACCTTGTCAGCCCTTGGCTGGTGGAGTGAGACATATATCTGACATCCACTGCATAGTGTAAGAGTCAATGGCCTCCACCAGTAACAGTCAGTAGGCATTATGTGGCCTTGAGCAAAAGTAACAGTGTTTGGTCCAGCATAACTAGGTGTATGACAGTGTCAGTTCTCATATCCATGCTAACTCCTATCATTGCATTTCAGTTGACATGACTTAGAGATCTGGGGACACCACTTCACACTACCTGCTTGTTGTCCTCCATGCAAGTAAGTTCTGCAGTTATTTCCAGCATGTTGCAGGAAAAGAGTCATGCAAGGTGTCTGTAAGAACACATACGAATACATTACGGAAGTGTAATATGTACACACTGTGCTGCTTAGTTGTGCTGCAGCTGACTTGCCCAAAGGATGGTCCAGATCCTTACCTAGAATGCCCTGCAGCAGTGCCATGACATCTCCACATGGGGAACGAACATAGTGAATCATGTGTTTACCAGTATGGGTGACCAGTGCAGCCCCCTCTAATGTGACGTCCTCCCTGGTGGGATCTGGCCACAGATCAGTCTCCTTAAAAACTACTGGCATGTACCCCCCCTTGCAGACAATACAGACATATATCTCAAGACAGCTATTTATTGACTCCTGTGGAATGGTTGACATAGCATGACTGGACCTCCCCTTTCAGATGGGACAGGCGAGTATGCAGAGCTCTACACCCATGCATTATGTCAGCAGGATTACAATGGCATGAATTTGGCTGTATGTGACAGGAGAGACACAGGCTCATCATGCCTCAGCAAACCAGCTGATGGACAACTGCAATTAGCAGGCTGTACAATAACAGGTGGATAATGCTGTCTGACAGTTGGGATGAGGGTGCCCCCTATAACAATTAGGCACTACCTCCTCAGCTAAAAGAAGCACATAGTGTTGTTGCGATGTTGAGTAGGCATGATAAGTGGCAAAAGTAGCCACTCACACAAAGCAGATCCAGGACATACAGAGTAGTTACATGTGTGACCTCAAAGGACAGGCCCAGATTGTCGGTGACCTCATATGTCATAATGTCACATATGATGGGTCTGAACTCATGCCTAACCTGTACACCCACACTGTCCACATCAACTACACTCCCTTGTCCCCACCACATGTGACAAATGATATCAAAACAACCTGTCCCATAATGCCCACATTTACAAAGCAATTCGTAACTGGCCTCTCATTGGAAGATACATAGCATCATTTGCACATGAGAACATTCCAGGCTGCTTCCCACATGTGATCTAACAAGGATTACTAACACCATTAGGAAACCCTTGCAATCATACCGACACCACTGATTGTACACCAGCTGAGTGGACAATTGCAACTGTTACACCCTTGCACAGAGGTGGTGCATCCACTGACTGACATAACTATATACTTCTTTGTCTAAGTATCCATATCTGTATGGCTGTAGGGCTGATCATCATGGAGTAGATCAGCACACATATATGTGTTCTACTCACAGTTTGTATGTGTGAAAGGAGGAGCATGACTGTTACATGTTGTGGACATTTCCGAGGCAATTACCATGGACCTGGGTGAGGGTACATCAGGGCGTACAACCCCTAGACTCTGCCAAGCTGTCTGACTATATCCCCCATTCAGGCAACATTTACATTTACAAAGCACTCAGTTAGTTATTCATGGTGCTATCATTGTAGGGGTTACTAAGTGGCCCATTGATGGCACAGATATGCAACATAGGGACATCAGCCTCCAGTAGCTGATCTGTCAGCAGCCATGCTCAACAGTGCACAGTCCTTCATCCTCTACTGCTTAGAATAAATTTAACCACAATACATGTAACTATTTACTGACTGTGGCTAACAATGTTGGCTGATGCCTGCAAATTGGGACCACTCATAGAGTCTCTGTGGTATGTGACTATCTTGCAAGAGAGTGTTGCAAAAACATTCCTGTTGACATAGTAATGGCCATAAACTCCATGCAAATATATATGTAGTATCAGTTCCATCAGTTATACCTATGAACCTGGTAAGGAGTACATCAGTCGCAACATGTGAACGAACTGCGCACACAGACCTGGTCACACAGGTTTACACCTAATGAGCCTCAGATCACCCTGTTTCTACAGTAGTATGGCAGGAATCATATGTGAACATCCTCCAAGAGAGCCTTACCCAAACTAATGACTGGTGCCAGATGCATGGCCTCAAACTGAATGCCAAGAAATGCATCATTATCCCTTTTGTGGAAAATGTCATCCCAACTAATTATCACATTAATAACAATGTACTAAGTTTGCAATTAGTTGTGAGGGACTTGGACACCCAGGTTGATAGCAACTTGACTTTTGACCACCACATTGCCTCCATTGTACAGAAGGCTTTCTACATGGCCCACCTCATAAATAAGGGTATTTCATCCAGGAACAAGAAGATCATAACATCCCTGTACTCCTCCCTTATCAGACTCATTATCAAGTGCAATGTCCCCTTCAGCATGTACCTTGCCAAGCACATCAGCAGCTGGAGAGACCACAGAGGTTCCTGACCAGGAACATCCAGGGTCTCAAGCACCTATCCTATACAAATAGGCTAAAAGCCCTGTCCCTCTACTCAATCTCATACAGGCTGATCAGAGATGACCTGTGTCTGGCATACAAGGCCATTTCAGTCCCAGCCTTGATGGAGTTGCTGCATATCCGTAAGGCAAACTCCACGTGCACAACCCACATGCAAGGCTTTAACCTAGTCTGTGACATTAATAGAACTTGTTGGCGGGATAGATTTGTGTGCCAAAGACTCCCCCATCTGTGGAATAGACTCCCTCTCCAAGTCAAGCAGAGTACCTCTCTAGCACTCTTTAAGAGGAACCTGGATGACTGAATAGGAAACAGAACATATACCCCTGGGATCCAATCTGTGTCCCTGCTGGACAGGGGAAACAGGTGCTGACTTTGAGGTAACATGAGCAAAATTCATAGTTAGGCTTATAACAGCCTCCGGGCCAATAGCCTAGTATCATCCTATGAACCTATGAACCTATGAGCATAGCTGAGGTTATGGTCACCTGTAAGTGACAAGCTCATAGCCTCCAAGTACTCTTCCCTCAGCATGCCAATATCTGAGTGCAATGGGCATTTGCTGATGTACCTTTCCAAGCAGTACTGGCAATTGCACACAACAGTATGGTCCCTCACAAGGTCATTTCATGTCTCCAGTAAATGTTCAATGGGGATAGTCTGCAATGAGTGTCATTGTCACCTGTGGCATATAGATTACTCAGAGGTGATCTGTGCCTTCCATACGGGGCAATGTGTGACCCTGCTTTATTGCATATGCTACCTATCTGTAGGAAGCATACTAGCTTGATAACCAACTGTAAGGACATTAACCTTGTATGTGATATTGGCACTGCATGCATGTGGAAGAGATTTGTCTAGCAGACCTAAACCCATCCTTGAAACAGATCCCTGCCTAATAGCACATGGAGAACCTCAGCCCACCTCACCACATGCCATCTGTATGATTGGCTGGGCAAACATTATCTCAAAACAGAACATGTGCCTGTATCCCTTTTGGACTGAGGCAATATATGCTGATCTTATAACTATGGGTATAAAGATGTCTATGGTTGTAAGGGTTGTATGGCCATTATGTCAGTGAAGTTCAAACATCCTATGATTCCATAACATGATGTAAAATGCTCTAACAGGCTCGCACACAACCATTGCTATATTGAGGCTAGCACCATTCCAATCACTGCTTAGAGGACATGCCAAGGCACAGAGTCAATGCAAGCTGGCTGTATGTAGATGAGAACACTTAACTATGTAATGGTATACACTACAGATGACAGTACATGATGCATACAACACATCTAATGTCTGCTAGTCCTGTCATTTCAGGACATATTATGCTTGCTGACATCAGCAGGCTTGTTGTGATCAGTCGTTTGGGGCACCACATCACACACTGCAAATAAAACACTGCAAAATCCTATGTATTTCTGTTACCAAGATGATCATATTTATGCCATTGGGACACACACATGCACCAATTAGCCTGGTGTGAGATTAGAATCCCTACCTATCTAGTCTTGCACACTACAGATGGCAGCATTTGTTGCACACACCGCAGCTCAAGTTACAGGGCAAAACATGCATAACCATTGCAGGTGGCTAGCCCATGAGGTATAGCAGTTGTTTTGCAGGGGTACACAAACACATGCACACCAAATAGCCATGAGTGAAATTAGAACCCCTACCTATCTAGTATTTCACACTACAGATTGCAGTATTTATTGCATGCACCATGGCTTAAGACTTGATACTAAACTGTCAGCTGGTAGTCTTAAGGTGGATGACATCATCAGACTTTATAGTAGATGGCAGTGTGGAAGCCAGCAGAAAATTATAGGGCCAAAAGTGCATAAACATTGCAGGTGGATAGCCCATGATGGCATGGCAGTTGTTTTGCACTAAGTAGCCTAGAGTGAGATTAGAACCCATTTCTATCTAGTCTTACTCACTCTAAATCACAGTACTTATTGTGCATGCCAGAGGTTGAGTTTGTTGTACATGTGATTGCAGGCACAGTACTTGTGCATTACACAAACTAGGCTTGTGTTGAACAGAATCTGTGGTCTGCAGAGTGATATTACTTCACACTGCTATCTGCATCTAGTTTCCTAGCAGTGGGATAACTGTTATTATCCTAGCTATGTGTTTACATTTAACAGTATGGCCATATGTGGGTGCTTGCAGTTAGATAGGCAAACCTGTGGGCAAGAACAATGTGCCCTGTCCATGCGTGCATTGACAACATTATACTTTACACCACCTGCTCACCTGTGTTTTTCTTTGTTGTGACATGCAGAAGGCACAGGGGTCTGTAGGTAATTGGATTATGTACTATTGCACCCTTACTTTGGATCCTTTGATCAACAGTATGGATGTGTGATAGTGCAGATTTACTCACAATTATTAGGGTATGTAGGAAAACACAGACATCCACACCCATATTTATGTAATTAACAAGGATACATATATAAATGTAGCTATGTGTGTATGGTATGTATATGTGTTATGTAGATATATGGGTAGATTCTATGTATCAGTGATATATATATATATATATATATATATATATATATATATATATATATATATATATATAGCTATATTTATTGGTATATCTCTATTTGACACTACATAGTGATAGATATACTATGTATGTGAGAGTGAGATAGTGACAGACTGATATGTATACATATATGTGTGTATGTATAGGCATATCTATACATAACAAGTCAGTTTGATGATGGGGCAACAGAATTGCACTCATTTAAACTGTTTGGGCATGCCCAGTGTGACTGTCAGTACTTATAAAGTGACTCCAGGCCACACCTACCTGTATTCTAGTCTGGGATTTAGTGTGTTACAAGCTATACCTCTCAACTGACATGAGTTTCACAGAATGTCCAGAGTTTTGGCTCATAGTTTTGGTCTGTTGCTCATAACATTTGTGGTTTTCTGATAGATCACTTGAATGAACTTAGGAGTGAAGTAACTAAATAGTGACTTACATTTCAGTGTCTGACTTCAAATCTTTCAGAAAAATGTCTGTTGAAACAAACCCAGTTATTTTAACAACTGTTTATGTTTATGAGAGCAGTACTTAACATATGCCCCATATTTCCGGGCTTTTGTCTCCCATTTTGTCAGGCTTTGAACAGATTTCTTGTACTAAGAGGTTGAGATATATGTTACAAACATTGACATCTGTCCCTGTTTGTGCAGCACTGTATGTCACTCAAAATTTCCAAGGCATTCCCCAGCTGTCTGCTGTACTTAATATGTGACTGAAATTCATAATGTTACACCACACACAGACTGACAGTCTGTGAACACACCAACATAATAATATCCACATGCAAAAAATATTCCTACTTTCAGATTAGAAGCAACAACACTATCACCCATGCTACCTTCCCTAGCCCACTGAGCCACACAGGCTGCCAGATAGAGTGGAGTCATTCATCACACAATCAACAGCATAAATATGTACGTTGTTATTCCTGTGTTAAATGTAACATACAATGTGTGATCGAGTTCTATGTTACAACCTTGAGATTGCCTAGTCTGCTGATATACGACTGCTAACTTACCGTTAAAGCAGTTATATGGGAACACTGCTGTGTTGGGGGTGGGGGAACAGCAGCATGTGATCTGCTGTAATAGGAAGTAGTCCAAATATCATGTGACCACATCTACCTTGACTGATGTAGTGCATATTTCAACCATGATGCTTAGTGATTATAAGGGAACACATACTATTGGACTGGGTACCTGTAGTCTATGTGGATGTTACTTCTGTCCACATAGCTCACTATATTTCCTTGCATAAATGCAGCAGATCCATACTTATGATGCCATATTATAGTAATCTTACAAGTAGTGTGTAGTTTACAGACTTACCTTGAAAATGCAGCAGTTGATAGGACTGTAGCTCAGGGTGACCCTGTATGATGCTATCAGTACACAGTCATTACATGGATAGGTACAGGTTGTATGAGTTGTCTGACATCAACAATTTCACTATATGTATGTGAGTAGGAGTATGGTGTCAGTCCCTAGGGCCCTAGGTTGTCAGTGAATGTGCTATTTGTTGTCTCTTAGCCAAAGCCAGAGCATACTGAGCACACCTAAGTCTGTGTTTAGGGACATCGTCAGGGGGTTCCTCCTCTGAGTCCTCCTGTGACTGTGGCTGTGGCAATGTGGGCATTGGTGGGGGCTGTGCATCCCTTTCCTTTACTGATCCTGCTGCAGCTGGTTCTGCATGATTATATTGTGCAGCATGGCACATACTGTGAACATATGGGCACTTGTGGCTGGAGAGTACTGCACTAAAACTGTGACTTCAGAAGTCCAAACACATGCTCTATGATGTTCCTAGTTTGCAAGTTACAGACTTACCTTGCAAATGCAGCAGTTGACAGGCAACATTATGGCATTCATCAGTGGTTGTGTGTGCATTTCTAATGGGTGTCATTATCCGTGGTTCCAGTGCATAGCCAGCATCCCCCAGTAAATAGCGACATGGGATGTTCGCATAGCAAACATCTGGTACAGCTGTGATGTGTGACAGATATGGGAATCATGCCAACACACACATTCATAACCTCTGGGCATTGCACACAACCTGGCAGTTGATGGAGGGGTGCCCCTTGTGGTTGACATAGATTCTACCCTCCTCACTCAGTGGTGACTTGATGTGTACATGAGGGCAATCTATGTCACCCAGTACCTCAGGGTAATGTGTTACATGGTAGAAGTGTTGCATATTGCTGGCCCTCATCTCATGGGTGAGGGGAAAATAAGTATGCTCATTGGCATGTGGTAGTATGGCATCCAGGAACTGGTGGAGTACCCTGGAAGCAGATGCCTGTGAGACCAACATCATGTCCCAGTTGTCTTTGGAATGTACATGTAGCTAGTATACTAAGGGCTATACATAACTTTGTTTCCACTGGGATGGGTTCCCCTGTGTTGGCTCTGGGTCTGAGTTGAGATCCGCAGAGCTCAGTGAGTTCTTGTAGTATATCCCTGTCCACCCTGTACTGCTGTCCAATCTCCAGCTCATGTAGCTCCTGGAAGGTTATCCTGGGCCTGAACACTCTTCTTCTTCGCTGTCTAGGCCTATTGTTAGCAGCAGCAGCATTGACTTCAGCATCTAGCACATACAGATGCAGCAGACCTGCAGCAGCCCCTAGCATTCTCTCAGTTAAAATCCCCAAGTCTGTACTCCAGTGGTGCAGAGTATGGGGGAAAATCAGATTGTAGGGTGTATGCATACTTTATAGTGCTCTGTTGTAGGTGCTGACTGTGTGATTGGCTACCTATGATGCATTCCACATGCCTAGTATATCATTGACATCATCCAATGGCCCTAGTTTGAGTTAAATAGAGGTCAAAACTAATTAATATGTCACTAGCTTTTAGATACAATCAGCCCTGCAGCACAGCAGTGAAAACACATGCTCAGTAGGTAAACAAAACTTAACAGTCTGTGCACATACCCCCACAGATTCCCATGCTCAGACTGGTGGCCCACTGTGCAAACATGCTGAAACTCATTCCCCTTAACTAAACAAAGCTTAGAAGTGAGTGCATAGGCAGCAAATACAATCAAGCAGGGTCACACATTGCCCTGGATGCAAGACACAGATCACCTATGAGTAGTCTATATGCCACAGGAGGCAATGACCCTCATTGCAGATGATTCTCATTGAACACATATTGAAGACGTGAAGTGTCCTTGTGAGTGGACCATACTGTCGTGTGCAATTGCCAGTACTGCTTGGAAAGGTACATCACCAAATGACCATTGCACTCAGATATTGGCATGCTGAGGGAAGAGTACTTGGAGGTCATAAGTATTTCACTTGCAGGTGACTGTGGCCTTAGCTGTGCCATATGATTCCTGCAGAAACATGGTGATCTGAGGTGCATTAGGTGTAAACCTGTGTGGCCAGTTTTGTGTGCCCAGTTCTTTCACCCCAGACTATGTACATCACATGTTGTGACTGATGTGCTACTTACCATGTACATAGGTATAACGGATGGAAATTATGCTACATATATATTTGCATGGAGTTTATGGCCATTACTATGTAAACAGGCATGTGTTCACAATATCCTCTTGCAGGTGCTTCTCACAATTTGCAGGCATCAGCCAACATTGTTAACCACAGGTCAGTCAGTAGTCACATGTATTGTGCTTAAATGGATTCCAAGCAGTAGAGGACCCATGACTGTACCCTGTTGAGCAATGCTGCTTACAGATCAGCTATTGGAGGTGATGTCCCTATATTGCATATGTGTGCCATCAATGGTCCACTTAGTGACCCCTACAATGATAGTACCATGGATACCTAACTGGGTGCTTTGTAAATGTTGCCTGAATGGGGGATATAATCAGACAACTTGGCTGAGTCTAGGGGGTTGTATGCATTGATGTACACTCACTCAGGTCCTTGGTGACTGCCTTGGAAATGAACACCACATGTAACAGTCATGCTCCCCCTGTCATACATCCAAACTGTGCACAGTCAGCTGTGTGTCGAACACATATATGTGTGCTGTTCAGCTCCATGATGATTGCCCCTATGGGCCTACAGATATGGATACTTAGACAAAGAGGTGTATAGTTATGTTGGTCAGTGGATGCACCACCTCTGTGCAGTGGTGGAACACTTGACATTGTCCACTCAGCTGATGTGCAGCCAGTGGTGTCAGTATGATTGCAAGGGTTTCCCAATGATGTTAATAATCCTTGTCAGATCACATGTGGGATGCAGCCTGGAATGTTAGCATGTGTAATAGATGCTGTATATCTTGCAATGAGAGGGCAGTTATGAACCACTCTGCAAATATGGAAGTTATGGGACAGGATGTAGGAATGTCATGTGTCACATGTTTGGGACAAGGGAGTGTAGTTGATGCAGACAGTGTGGGAGTACAGGTTAGGTATGAGTGCAGACCCATCATATGAGGTATCATAATGTATGAGGTCACCGACAATCTGGCCCTGTCCTTTGAGGTGACACATGTAACCACACTGAGGTGACACATGTAACCACACTGCATATTGCAGTTCTGCTTTGTGTGGGTGGCTACTTTTGTCATTTACAGTGTCTACACATCATCACAACAGCACTATGTGCTTCTTTTAGCTGAGGCAGTTGTTGTGTCTTTCGGCTTTTCCCGGTTAGGGGTCACTACAGCGGAACTACAGTCTGCTAATGATTGGCAGTAGATTTTTACATGCCAAGTTGCCAGCCCTGACACACAACCTTCAACGAAAGTATGCCCATTCATGCATGTCTCCACACAGAAGATGCTCTAGCTGAGAATCAAACAGGACAATGTCTTACTGTGAGGTGACAATGCTACCGCAGCACCACCACCGCAGTATTAGTGCCTTTATATTAGATGGGGCACCCTCACCCCAACTGTCACATAGCACTGTCCACCTTTTAATGTTCAGCCTGCTAATGACAGTTGTCCACCAGTTAGGTTTGTTGAGCCATGATGAGCCTGTGCTCTCCTGTCACATACAGCTGAATTCATACAGTTGTAATGCTGCTTAAATAATGCATGGGTGTAGAGCTCTGCATACTTTCCTATTCCATCTGAAGGAGAAGGTGCTGTCACTCTATGTCAACCATACCACATGAGGTAATAAATGGCCTTCTTGACATATATGTCTGTATTCTCTGCAAGGGGTGTGTGTGTGTGTGTGTGTGTGTGTGTGTGTGTGTGTGTGTGCTGGTAGTCCTAATAAGACTGATCTGTGGCCAGATCTCACCAGGAGGGACCTCACATTGGGGAGTGGCTGTACTGGTCACCCATATTGGTAAACTCATGATGCTATACATTGGTTCCCCAGTGGGGATGTCAGGCACTGCTGCACAGCATTGTAGGTAAGGACCTGGACCATCCTTTGGGCAAGTGAGTGCAGCACAACTTAGCAACACAGTGTGTACTTATTACACTTCCCTAACATGTTTGTCTAGGCTCTGTACAGACATCTTGTGTGACTCTCTTCTTGCAACATGCTGGAAGTAACTGCAACACTTACTTGCACAGAGGACAAATAGCATGTAGTGCCAAGCGGTGTCCCCAGATCTCTGAGTCATGTCACTTGAAATGCCATGATAGGAGTTAGCATGGATACAAGCACTAACACTATCATAGATCTACTGACACTGGACCAAACACTGTTACTTTTGCTCAAGGCCAGATTGTGCCTATCGACTGTAATTGGCAGAGCCCATTGACTGTTACACTATACAATGGATGTTGGACATATGTCTCACTCCACCATGGTCTGACAAGGTGTATGGCAATATTAGGCCAGCAGACCTTGCTGTAAACTGTGTACATCATGTACAGAATGTTATGTCAGCTGGTGGATAAGCAAGTGTCTGATAGTCATACTCTAGAAAGATAGCATTGGGAAGCCTACACTGCAATGACACCATCACCAGTGGAGTTCACCATCCTCCATTATTGGTGTACCCCATCTACATATTCTCTCTTTGCAGTCACAGCCACTGTCAGTGACCTCTGTCTGCGTACATTAGCAGGTGATTGGATATTAGGAGCTATCACAGAATCCCACACAGAACCAACTGTTATCCAGGATGGCCTAAGATACTGTCAGTTGTTCTGTGAGTCATTAAAAAAGACTAAATGCTAATGACTGCACAATATTATCCTGTAGGAAATCATCCACCCCTACAAAATATTGTAGTGTCTGCACACTGTACACATTTTGGCCATTACACATGGAGTTATGGACACAGACAGTAATGTAGCCTTTGTCTTTCACTGGTCAGTAAGATGTAGGATGCATTCACTGTTGTACTACCTATACTGACAGGTTTGGGATATAAATCCCTGGTTGTCACTGCTATACTGAATGTGGCAGCCATCACACCTATCACTGTGTGCAGTGGCACCCTTGCCGTGTCACTTCACAGGCATATCATACAACTGGAGCATCCACACAGGTTCTATGGTACACCAATACACAGTGTAGATATCCTGTTCAATGTTTCCAGTCTCTGACTGTTCAATATTTGTGGCCTCCGGGGACTGGGTATATGTGGGCACACTGAATGTGTGAGGTGACAATGAGGGCAGAAGAGGGATGTCAACCTCTGGGATAGATTTAGCCCCTAAAACTCCCACCTGTGCCACACTGTGGCCACCATCATCAACAGATTCGGAGGAGACACTGACATCAGGTTGTGTAGGGGACAGAGACCAACCCCCCGGTCACCAGTTATAAGAAAGGAAAAAGAAGTACATTAATACCTGTACTTTTATGCTCTGCAGTACTATGTTGGGATATATGTAATGCTGTATACACTGTCATCACTATGACAGACCTGTTGAAAACCCAACTTCATACAGTAGGACATGAGGACAGTACACTTCCCACTAACAACTGTGGTTTCTTGAAAATGACATCTCATTGCAGTGCAATCTCATCAACAACTGTGAGGTACACTGTTGATATTTGTGTAGACTCTGCACAGCTGACACATATGACACTCTGTAGTGTCCTGATAATACTGTTACAGCTATCAGTGTGGTCTCACCTACATGGCATAGGTATGAGTCTAACATGTGTACAGTCAGAATATATGTGTGCTGTTGGCAATCATGCCAACAGTACCACAATGCAGACAAAAGGACTGTGATGACAGTCTAGAGATTGCACTACTGTAAAACTACATCTATAACACAACAGTGTCATGCTTACCAGAAGCAGGACCATGGGCTTGACCAATACCTGACAGACCTGTGAAACGTTGAGGCAGAGTTAATGTCTGTACCACTGCATATTCCACCACCACAAGGGAATACATCCATATATCTCACATTTACAGTAGTTACTGTGTTAATTGTTATATTGGTCAAAATCTGAGTATGACAGTCAAACTGCAGTGAACCCCTCTTCCCCCCAAACAGCAGACAGACCTGACATCCACGTAAGACTATGTACACCCTGACACACTGAATGCTACAGTATTGCAATGCTGATCAAACTAAGCTTAACTGCACATTCCTCTGCTGTGGATCTGTAGCACCAACATCCACAATGTAGGGTGTTATGAATCCCTGAGAGCTGTCATGTATGCCTAAATTTGCCAGGAATTCCTCAGTGGCTGAGAGTGGTTGTTCCAATGCAGGCCCTCCACTGGTGCACCATGGTCCCTGACTACATCTGCTGCTCTTCTGCATGTGACATTGATCATGTCCGTTGCATTGTGTCAAACCTGCTCATATGTCCCGTTCTGATGATCCGTGGCACTGACATCATGAACAAGATCAGCCCTCAATGCCTCCTGCTTTTCCCTATTGTGCCTCCCCCTGGGCAGTAGGAGTTCATGGTGTTGACGGAGTCCTTCCAGTATTAATTCATTCTCTGCATCCGTGAAAGCTGCACAGTGTCTTGCATACATGTTCCCTGACAGACAACAACAAGAGTGGCGCACAGCTACAGTTATCCCACTCCACAAGGGGGGATCCACCTTGGATCCCGGGAACTACCGCCCATCAGTCTGACAAGCTTGATCTGCAAGGCCATGGAACATATTATCATGGAATTTATAAACAAAGACATTGGCAACCATAAAACACTGGACCCCACCCAGTTTGGGTTCGTGAAGGGCCAATCTTGTCTCCTGAACCTGGTTGACTTCTTTGAATCAGTTTCCAGAATCGTGGATAAGGGTAAGGCAGTCCACACAGCCTATCTGGACCTCACCAAGGCCTTTGACACCATCCCCCACTCTGGAATCATAGATAAACTTAATAAGCTGGGCATTAATCCCTACGTCAATCGATGGGTTGCCAACTGGCTTACTGACAGAACCCACACTGTAAAAGTAGCATGACTCCAAATCCAGCTCCAGACAAGTGACAAGTGGAGTATCTCAGGGTTCAGTCCTGGGACCTCTCTTGTTTGGCATCTACTTCTCTGAAGTAGAGGCCAACACTAAGGGACTCTGGCTAACAAAGTTCACAGATGACTGCAAACTGGCAGCTATTATTGAATCTCCAAATGATGTGGATAGTCTACAAAAGGGCCTTACAGAAACAGATGCTTGGTGCCAGAGCCATGGGTTCAAGCTCAATGCCAAGAAATGTATAGTTATCCCCTTTGGGAAAAAACATGTACCCATGAATTACCACATAGGTGGCAGTACACTAAACACTGAAAGTGTGATAAAAGACTTAGGGACACAGGTGGACAGTGGTCTCACCTTTAATAACCACATTGTCACAACAGTCAGGAAATCCTTCTATGTGGCACACCTCATCACTAAGAGCGTTTCATCTAGAAAAAAAAGAGGTCATTGTCCCACTGTACTCATCCCTCATTAGATGCATTATAGAATACAACTCCCCATTTGGTATGTACCTCTCAAGACATCTGCAACAACTGGAAAGGCCACAGAAATACCTCACTAAAAGAATCACAGGCCTAAAGTAGATGCCCTATGCTGACTGCCTTAACAAACTCCAGCTATAATCTGCATGATGTGACAATTTATGCATGTATAGTTTTGCAATACAGATATATGAAGTGTGTTTCTATTTGCTGGCTTGTGACTTCATCGGTGAAATGCAGACATTTCATTTGATATGCATTGTGTGGATAAACAGTGCATGACTTAGTCAAGTCATTATTTACTGGCCTCACACTACTATAATTCCACTGCTGCACACCACTGGATTTGAACCCAGGACTGTGTGTGGCAAAATGGACTGCTTACAAGACATTTAACAGACTGAGCTACTGAGTGAGTGCTACAATGAGTGTATTTGCAAGATATATGTGCACACATACAGACTGTGACAAATATTTTCTACATCCATTAGTATGTGCATGGCTTTATACGGATGTATTTCTATACCAGGGTCCCAGTTGAACATGTATTTTGCCATTAATGCCTTAGTAGGTGTCTTTCTACATGTTGCCGATAAAAGGGCACATTTACCTGCTATCACAGGCATCACTTACATCCATAGGTTCATAGGATCATAGGTTAGTACTAGGCTATCAGCCCTAGGGCCTATACAAGCCTAGCCATAACAATTCCCTGGCTATTTCTTCCCACATTATTTACTTTCCTGGACCCCTGTCTAGCAGGGCGACTGACGTGATCCCTGGGGTGAATTTCCTTTCTCCCATCCAATTGTCAAGGTTCCTCTTGAAGAGATCCAAAGAGGCACTCTGCTTGACATGTATGGGCAATCTATTCCAGAGTCTGGGGAGTCTCTGGGTCAGGAATCTATCCCTCCAGCATGTTTTGTTTATTGTGATGACAAGGTTTAGATCCCTGGAGCGTGTAGCTCTGAGGGATTGGGATTTCTTTAAGTGTAGCATGTCCAACAGCTCTGGGTTTGACATGGCCTTGTATGTTAAGCAGAGATCGCCTCTGAGTAGACGATATGCGACAGAGTATAGCTGGAGTTTTTTAAGGCGGTCAGCATAGGGCATCTGCTTTAGGCCTGTGATTCTTTTAGTGAGGTATTTCTGAGGCCTTTCCAGTTGTTGCAGATGTCTTGAGAGGTACATACCAAATGGGGCATTGTATTCTATAATGGGTCTAATGAGGGATGAGTACAGTGGGACAATGATCTCCTTCTTTCTGGATGAAAAGCCCTTCGTGATGAGGTGTGCCACATAGAAGGATTTCCTGACTGTTGTGGCGATGTGGTTATCGAAGGTGAGACCACTATCCACCTGTGTCCCTAAGTCTCTTATCACACTTTCTGTGTTTAGTGTACTGCCACCTATATGGTAATTCATGGATACATGTTTTTTCCCAAAGGAGATAACAATACATTTCTTGGCATTGAGCTTGAGCCCATGGCTCTGGCACCAAGCATCTGTTTCTGTAAGGCCCTTTTGTAGAGTATCCACATCATTTGGGATTCAATAATGGCTCCCAGTTTGCAGTCATCTGCAAACTTTGTTAGCCAGAGTCCCTTAGTGTTGACCTGTACTTCAGAGAAGTAGATGCCAAACAAGAGCGGCCCCAGGACTGAACCCTGAGGTACTCCACTTGTCACTTGTCTGGAGCTGGATTTGGAGTTGGCTACTTTTACAGTGTGGGTTCTATCAGTAAGCCATTTAGCAACCCATTGGGTGACATAGGGATTAATGTCCAACTTAGTAAGTTTATCTATGATTCCAGAGTGGGGATGGTGTCAAAGGCCTTGGCAAGGTCTAGATAGGCTGTGTGGACCACCTTACCCTTGTCCATGGCTCTGGAGACTGATTCAAAGAAGTCAATCAGGTTCAGGAGACAAGATCGGCCCTTCACAAACCCAAACTGGGTGGGGTCCAGTGTTTGAAGGTTGCCAATGTCTTTGTTTATAAGTTCCATGATAATACGCTCCATGGCCTTGCAGATAAGGCTTGTCAGACTGATGGGACGGTAGTTTCTGGGATCCAAGGTGGATCCCCCCTTGTGGGGATTGGGATAACTGTAGCTCTGCGCCGCTCAGTAGGCACGAAACCTGAGGTGAGGCTATGATTAAACATGACACTTAGGTGAGGTGCCAGTTCATATTGTAGTTCATGTAGTACACAGCCCAGGATGTCATCTGGTCCCATGGATGCTGTATTCTTGGCTTTAGAGAGTGCGTTTTGTACCTGTGTGGCTGTTATTACTGGAATTTGGCAATCTTCCGGTATTGATATGGGCCATTTAGGGGGTGAGAGGGGGGTGAAGTTGGCACTGAATTGATCTGTCAGGATATTGGCAATATCCTTTGGATCAGTATATTTAATGCCATTCTGTTTTAGTTCAGAGCAGATCTGAGCATTGCCATTTAGATTCTTGACATAGTTATAGAATGCTTTGTGGTTGTCTTTGGAATCTTTGGCAATTTTATTTTTGTAACTAGCTTTGGAGGATTTTATGAGGCATCTCAGTTTCTTACTGAGGCTAGTAAGGGAGTTTTTTGCATCCTGGGATTTTCCTCTTTTCTGAAAAAGTTTCTTCCTTTTGTTGTAAAGTTTGTTTATGGCAGGGGACCACCAGATTGGCTTCCTTTTTTTGGATGAGAGCATTTTGGTTCTATTTGGGATGGCACGATTCATGCATGAGTGGATGTGCTCGTACAGGGCCTTAGTGTAGGATTCAGCAGTTGAACTTTCAGTACCCGTCTGCATGGGTGTTATGAAGTTTGTCACTTCTGACTTGAGTAGCATGAAGTTGGCTTTGGAGAAGTTTTTTATGGTGGTTTCTTTTCTGGGGGTGGGGTGGGGATGTGGATGTTAAGGGTGATTAGCTTATGGTCAGACCTGACTAACGAGGGGGTAACCATAGGTATGGAGCATTGATTTCTCATGTTGGTAATGACCAGGTCTAGGATATTGGAGCCCCTGGTGGGACTATGGATTAGTTGATCCACGGCATTGGAATTTATGAATTCCAAGAACCGTTGCGCAAAGATGTTGGGACATGAGTAGTTTTCCCAGTTAATGGCAGGGTAGTTAAAATCACCCAGTATTAGGGTGTTTGGTTCTATCTTAATATTTTCCAGTATGTTTAGAAAGGTGTAGTGAGAATTTTGGGGTATGGTGGGGGATCTGTAGCAAGCTACAATTTGGATTGCAGTCTTACCTAGTGTTAGTTGCACTTGGAGAATTTCAGACACATTGTGTTGGCCAACTAGCCTGGTGGTGTGAATATCCTTGGTGAATATTGACACTCCTCCACCTTTAGTGTTTCGGTCCTGGTTTGGTGGCCGAAAAATGTGGTAAGAGTTGTAGCCTGGTATTGCAGGGGTGCTCTCTGGAGCCTTGAACCAGGTCTCAGTTACTGCACAGATATCAATGTTCTCCATTATTAGGAGTGCCTCGAGAGAGTGCATTTTGAAGTTTAGACTTCTAGCATTGAGTAGCATTACCTTCAGATTTTGCATACTTGTACCTGTTATGTCTTTGGCTTTATAGTCATGTGCTATTGCACTAGAGTCCAAAGTTCACTCCCATTTTTTCCATTATGTTTTAATCAAGTTTGCGCAGCACACAGCTCCACTGAAACATGCATAATGATGGTAACTGGCAATTACTATGTTTGTTTAAACCACCTGTTTTAAATAAGAGTTGTGTGGTATGGCAGATTAATGCAGTGGTTTGCAGGTGCAATTGTTTTGGGTTTGAAATATGGACAGGTGTTTATTTTGTAAGTGTGTATTACAATTTTAAAAACACATATAATCAATATAGCTTTATTTAGCTGAGCTTATCAAAGCTGAGCAATGCAGCGCATTGTGCAGCATCTTGCTAAAAAATATTAAGAAAAGAAAAATGTAGAGATAGGAAAGTGGTGAAATGGGGTGCAAGCAGGGGGAAAACATAATGAAAGGCAGGTAGGGGTGTGCAGAAAAGTTGTAGGAAAAGCAACATAGCTATCCATTTCTTGTACAGCAACAACTGTGCACTTTGACAGAATTTGTACATGACTTTGAACTCTCACCCCCAGAGAGAGGGGTGAGGACAACATAACTGCATTGTCATGGCAACTGGACCAAATTATGAATGCCCACTGGATATGTGTGCAAAATTGAGAGCTATGTATGGGATGATATTTTTTTTGGTACAGGTGCCCATTTTTTTAAGGTGAGAGTGGAATGTTGGACAAGGGACACTGGTATATGTGGGGAAGTTACACTGGGTAGGAGAGGATGCATTTGCAGACAGACAAAATAGCAGACAGGGGGGGTGACATAAGGGGGGTAAATACCTTGGATATGGAGGGTGTTGTGGAATCTAAGTCCCATTTGCCTCAACAAGGCAGCAGCATGATTTACATCCCCACCCATGGGACTGTAAGCACTGGTCCATCAGTGCCCCGGCGGTGACAGTGGTGGAGGTTGGGCACCAGGGTGAGGCTGCCCCAGCAGGTTGGGCAGCATGTCCTCAATCTGGCACAGGCTCATAGGTTCATAGCTTCATAGGTAGGTACTAGGCTATCAGCCCAAGGGCCTAAGTAAGCCTAGCCAACAAGGTTCCCTGGCTTACACCACCCAAGAAAGTTACATGCCTGTGCCCCTGTTGAGCAGAGCCACAGAAGTGATCCCTGGGGTGTATTTCCTATTTCCCATCCACTCATCAAGATTTTTATTTAAGAGTGCTAATGAAGAACTTTGCTTGATGTAAATGGGTAGCTTGTTCCAGAGTATAGGAAATCTCTGAAATTGGAATCTATCCCTCCAGCATGTACTGTTTATTGTGCTGACAAAGTTTAGGTCCCTAAAGCATGTAGCTCAGAGGGATTGGGATTTCTTTAGGTGCAGCATGTCCAACAGCTCTGGGTTTAACATAGTGTTATATGTTAGGCAGAGATCTCCTCGGAGTAGGCAATATGCTACAGAGTAAAGCTGGAGTTTTTTGAGACGGTGAGTGTAGGGCATCTGTTTGAGGCCAGTAATCCTCTTTGTGAGGTACTTCTGTGGCCTTTCCAGCTGCTGCAGATGTCTTGTGAGGAACATTCCAAAAGGGGTGTTGTACTCTCTAATGGGTCTAATGAGTGCCGAGTAGAGGGGAACAATGACCTCTTTTTTCCTGGATGAGAACCCTTTTGTGATGAGGTGTGTCGCACAGAAGGATTTCCTGACTACTGTGGCATTGTCATTATCAAAGGAGAGGCTACTGTCCACCTGGGTCCCAAGGACTCTTATCACAAATTCAGCTTTAAGTTGACTGCCAATTATGTGGTAGTTCATGGGTACAGTTTTTACCAAAGGGGATGACAATGCACTTTTTGAGACTGAGCTTGAGTCAATGCCTCTAACACCAGGCATCTGTCTCAGTGAGGCCCTTCTGTTGGATGTCCACATAATTTGGGGACTCAACTATGGCTTCTAGTTTGCAGTCATCTGCAAACTTCAGTAGCCAGAGGCCTTCTGTGTTAGCCTGTACTACAGAGAAGTAGATACCAAACAGGAGAGGTCCCAGGACTGAACCCCGTGGTACTCCACTTGTCACTGGTTCGAAGTCATTTTTGGAATCTGCAACTTTTACAGTGTGGGTTCTGTCAGTGAGCCAGTTGACAATCCATCTTGTGATGTAGGGATTTATACCTAGTTTAGTGAGTTTAGCTATGATTCCAGAATAGGGGATGCCTTGGCGAGGTCAAGCTAGGCTGTGTGAACCACCTTACCCTCGTCTACGGCTTTGGTGGCTGCCTCAAAGAAGCCAATCAGGTTCAGAAGGCATAATCTGCCTTTCACAAACCAGAACTGGGAGGGATTCAGAGTTTGGAGGTTACTAATGTCTTTGTTTATGAGTTCCATGATGATATGTTCCATGGCCTTGAAGACCAGACTCATCAGGCTAACAGGGCGATAGTTCCCAGGATCAGTGGTGGCTCCCCCTTTGAGGAGTGGGATAATTGTTGCTGTGCACCATTCAGTGGGCACAAAGCCTGACCTGAGACTATGATTGAACATGGTGCTTAGGTAGGGAGCCAGTTCGTTCTGAAGTTTGTGTAAAACTCAGCCTGGGATGTTGTCCGGTCCCATGGATGCTGTATTTTTAGTTTTAGAGAGTACAGCTTTTACCTACATAGATGTGATTACAGGGACTCTGCATTCTTCCTGTATAGATATGGGCCCTTTGGGGGTGAGAGGGGGTAAAGTTAGCACTGAACCTATCTACCAGGATGTTGACAATATCAGTTGGTTCTGTAATTTTTGTGCCATTGTGCTGTAACTCATAGCAGATCTGGGTGTTGCCATTGAGATTCTTGACATAGCTATCGTATGTTTTGTGGCTGCCCTTAGAATCAGAAGTGATTTTGTTTTTGTAGCTTGCTTTGGAGGATCTTATAAGGGATCTCTGCTTCTTACTGAGGCTAACCAGGGAGCTCCTCCACTCATGGGATTTTACTCTCATTTGCAACAGTTTCTTCCTTCTGTTGTCGAGTTTGTTTATGGCAGGGGACCACCAGATTGTCTTCCTTTTTTTGGAGGATAGCATCTTGGTTATGTTTGGGATAGCACAATCCAGGCACTCGTGTAAGTGCTTATAGAGTGCATTTGTGTAAGTTTCAGCAGTCGTAACTGCATTGTCCATCTGCATGGGTGTCATGAAGTTCACCACTTCTGTCTTAAGAAGCATGAAGTTGGCTTTGGAGAAATGTTTTACCATGGTTTCCTTAATGGTGGGTGGGGGTGGGATGC
This sequence comes from Protopterus annectens, assembly GCF_019279795.1. Taxonomy (NCBI): domain Eukaryota; kingdom Metazoa; phylum Chordata; order Ceratodontiformes; family Protopteridae; genus Protopterus; species Protopterus annectens. The sequence continues at coordinate 168,449,146 of NC_056737.1, forward strand.
AGATATCTAGAGTGATTAGCTTATGGTTGGATCTGACCAATGAGGAGTTGACTTCAGGTGTGGAACACCGGTCACTCATGTTGGTAATGACTAGGTCTAGGATATTGTTACCCCTGGAGGGGATGTGGATAAGCTGATCCAAGGCATTGTAATTTATGAATTCCAGAAAGCGTTGAGAGAAGGAGTTGGTACATGAGTAGTTTTCCCAGTTAATGGTGGGGTAGTTGAAATCGCCCATTATTAGGGTGTTTGGTTGAACCCTAATATTTTCCAGCATATCAAGATAAGAGGAGTGGGAATCCTGGGGGCTTGGTGGGGGATCTGTAGCAAGCTACAACTTGGATTGCAGTTTCGCCCAGAGTTAGTTGCACTTGGATAACCTTGGATGCATTATGCTGTGCAACTAGCCTGGAGGTGTGGATATCCTTAATGAATATGGACACACCTCTGCCTTTGTTGTTCTGGTTCAGGTTAGATGGCCTAAAAGTGTGGTATGAGTTATAGCTAGGTAATGCAGGGGTGCTCTCTAGAGCCTTGAATGAGGTTTCAGTCACTGCACAGATATCAATGTTCTCCATTTTAAGGAGTGCCTTGAGTGAGTGCATTTTCAGATTTAGACTTCTAGCATTGAGTAGCATTACCCTAAGTTTTTGCTTGCCTGTTCTTGTTATGGTGGTGAATTTGTCATTTGAACCTTGCCTAAAAAAGTTACTATAGGGGAGGCAAGACCCTTAGCCAGTATCCAGAATCCGAGGGGTGACATGTGCAGGCCATCTCAGGCAAAGCATCGTGGTCTGTCGACCATGTCATCCCAGGCAGGCAGATACTGGATCCCCTTTAAATAACACCAGAAGCTTAGCCAATTGTTGAAGTCAATCATTTTGTCCTTGTACTGTGGCATTCTGGGTGATGGCAGGATGCTACTCAGGGCTAGGGTCATACCTGCCTGGGCTACAAGATCGGAGAGCTCTTCCATTTCTCTTTTCATGTAGTCCAGGGAGGTGCATTTCAGGTCGTTCACACCAACATGGACAATGACAGAGTCATATTTGTACTTATTGTGGAGTAACCGGAGTGCGTGGGTTATGTGGCAGATTCTGGCACCCGACAGGCAGCTGACAGTAACCTTCTCCTTGTTTAGCATAGTGAGTGGGATATCAGTGTGTCTACTACAAAGTCACCTATGACTAGTGTGTTGGCTACATTGATTTGCCTTATGGTCTGTGGTTTTTTGGCACACTGAGTCTGTGGGCTATGTGTCATTTGGGTTGTGCTGGTGGGTGGAGGTTGCTTGAGTTTCTGCTTGGAAGGTCTCTGTTGCTTGAGCAGATTATTATTGAGAGCCTCCATTAATGTTTTTGTGTTTTTATGTGTGGATTTTGGTGGTGTAGGTTTAGTGGGACTTTGTGATGAGTGTGGTGTGGTGCAAGTGTTTACCTTCTCCTCTTGACTGTCAAGTTCAGTCTTGATTGGAGAGAGCTTTACCTCCAGTTTGGCTAAATAAGTGCATCTCTCACAGGTTGTGGTGTTGGGTGGTAGGAGGAGAGGGTTGTCTGTGTACATGAGGCAATTGCTACATTGCCTCAAGATGCCCAGATTCATCAGATAGACTAGAGAGAACACTGGGAGCTGATCCTTGTACATGCCTGAATAAAAAAATACTTTCCTCTAGACAAGTAAGTATAAGAGCTGTTTTTGTCTAAGCAAGTAAGGAAAGTAAGTACAAAAATGGTTTTCCTCTAGGCAAAGAGGAAGGTTGAGTGCTGTAGTAATTTGTAGCTTATTTCATGATAACAACAAGTTCTGAACAAGTGCTAAGCACGAATAATCATATTCAAGTGCTAAAACTAAGAATCTGTACATGGATCTTGTGTTAGATAGGCTACCTAGTGCTCATCACTCCCACTGATAAGCTGGAATGCTTTCCTCCAACACAGAAAAGCTTGGGGGGGCTCAGAAGCTTACAAACAGTCCTGGATACAGCAAATCTATATCAGGACTAGACGAGTTAGAGGAAAGGTGGGAAACAAGTGCAAATGTGGGCTTTTGAACCAGAAAGTTGAAAGAGATGTAAAAGCTGACAAACGGCCAACAAACTACAATTTCTGGGCCCAAAACCACTCTTGTGGTAGATAGGCTACGTAGTGTTTACCACTCCCACTGATAAGCTAGAAGGCTTTCTTCCAACACAGAAAGGTTTGGAGGGCTCAGAAACTTACAAACAGTCCTGGATACAGCATATCTGTATCTGGGCTAGACTAGTTACAGGAAAGGTGGGAAACAAGCGCAAATGCAGGCTTTTAAACCAGAAAGTTGAAAGAGATGGAAAAACTGCTCAAATGGCCAATAAACTACAATTTCTGGGCCAGAAACCACTCTTGTGGTAGATAGGCTACCTAGTGCTTTTCACTCCCACTAATAAGCTAGAAGGCTTCCCTACAACACAGAAAGGCTTTTGGGGCTCAGAAGCTTACAGCCAGTCCTGATTACAGCAAATCTGTATCTGGACTAGACTAGTTACAGGAAAGGCAGGAAACCAGCTTAGAATTTTTTTTTTTGTAAAGTGGAAAGGGAGAAAGGAGAAACAGAAGATAATTCAAAATTAAGGACCTAAGTGGCTTGCCCTTCACAGATGTTCTCTCTGTATAGGTAGAATGAGCTACTGACACTAGACTGGAATAGAACTGGGATAGAGCTAAACAGATGGGACTGGTAGGAGTGTCTGAAGTCAAAATATAATCTCACTGTACTCGATTGAGTGAGCAAATGAGACAGACCCAGGAGGAGTGTTCAAACACAAATTTACAGGAGGGGCGGGCAATTCCAAAGCCACCAAGATTAATACCAAAACAAGAACAGGCAGGGAGGGTGTGAAACAAACTGCAGAGAGAGAGAGAGAGACCACAGTATTTTATGAAACAATTAAATAGAAAAATAAATAACTACAGAGAGACACAGACTACAATATTCAATGAAACAATTACATAGGCAGAAAAATAAAATGCAGTAAAATCTTTAACACTGCAAGTTTGTACTTAACTCAGCTAGTAATGCAGTTGATTGTAGGTATGTAGCAGAAGCCAAACTCAGACATTGAGCAGTAATAAATTCAAAGATATGTGACTAACACTTATAAATACAGAGAAACCCTCTAGGCTAAGAGTTTAACACTGAATATCAAAGGTGACAGTCAAAACCATGGTAGACTATCCTCTGCACCAAAACTGGCAGCTCAGCCTGGGTGACAACTCCTCCTCCACCACCGCTCCCAGAGGATGGCCTGTCCCTGTCCCATGGAGCTGTACTACCCAACACCACAGGTAGTGCAGGGGCAGCAGAGGGAGCACCAACAGCCTGGGTCCCAGATGTGCTGGGACCTGGTGCCATGGCCAGATGAGGCAGGGTAGGCGGATCAGTCAGAACTGGCCTACCTTGATGTGCTGTGGTAAATGAGGTATAGCAGTAAGTTAAGATTAGTAATAACCACCATTGTTAGTATTAACAGAATGGAACATCATATTCATTAATCCAAATACATATTAATGTATATTATGCGTAACACAACATTAACATAACTGTCAGTATGTTAACAGCATGCCAGTAAGAATTAAATCATAAGGCCATCAAAACAGTTAGTTTAACAAAATATGTTAATATTGAATCATGGTAAAACATAACAATAATAAATCACATTTTACCAAAATATAGTTAGTTTAACAAAATATGATAATATTAAATCATAATAATATATAACAATAAAAAATAAATGAAGATAAGGGTTGGCGAGAGAGAGAGAGAGAGAAAGATATCCCATCACTGACAATGCAGACTATATCCTTGAAAACACTGACAATAAATACTCTACAGGTATGTAGTGTCAGTTTTGAGTACAGTGACTACAATTCTCCTATAGGTGATGCAGCACACACATACCTCTGAAGCTGTTAGCATGGGTCATTATGGGCCAAGCGATAACAAATGCAGGTACACAGCTACAAAGAACACTTTCACATAATGTGGACTTCTATAACTACCAAGTTGCTCTGTAAGCAGATTTGGTAATACATTGCATTCCAGGTAATCATTTTTCTGGTAATCCTGTGACAGACAGATTAGGAGGCAGTTTTAATTACATTACAAGAAATCGTGACACTTGAGAGGCATGTTTTTGTACAGTAAATAAACTAGACATCCATCATGCCTTAGTTGGCAGGCATGGGAATAGAACCCAATAGCTGTGACTGCAGGGGACATCTGTAATTATGTAACAACTGACTGCAGCAACTTAGTACAGACGTGCAAGGAATACAGCCGTACCGGAAATATTTAGACAGATTTATTTAAGAATCAACAATGCTGTTTAGCACTTTATTGATATTGCTGATGTGTCTGTGAAATGTAAACACAATCATATCTGCTCATAACATGGGCTACCTCAACAATATACTTTTTGTTCCTGGAGTGGGAGAAAATGAGAGCTTTATGTGACTGAATTTGTTTTACATTCTAGAACTATTACAGTGTTAGAATTGACTGCAGTGACAGTACAACACATATGCATGGAACACAGCTGTACTGCATTTATTAAAACAGATTTCTTTAGGAATCAACAGTACTGCTTAACACTTTATTTGTATTGCTGATAAGTGTCTGTGAAATATAAACACACAATCATATCTGCTCATTACATGGGCTACCTCAACCATATACCTTTTGTTCGTGGAGTGGGAGAAAATTAAAGCATTATGTGACTGATATTGGCCTGGAGACAACTTTGGATCATACTATGAGTTCAGCAATACATGTTACAGGACATTTGTTTTGCATTCTAAAACTTTTACAGTGTTTTACTTGACTGTAGTGACAGTAGTACACACATCCCTGGCATACAGCCGCACTGCATTTATTAAAACAGATTTCTTTAGGAATCAACAATGCTGCTTAACACTTTATTGGTATTACTGATAAATGTTTGTGAAGTCCACAAACAATATCTGCCCAGAGACTGGGCTACCTCACCCATATACCTTTGTTACCTGGAGTAGGAAGAACAGAAAGCATTATGTGACTGATATTGGCCTGGAGACAGTGTTACATTTAACTGCAGCAACCTTACCATAGACAAGTTATGCATACAGCTCTACTGGAATGGTTATGACAACACTATTCTGCTGTACAACATTTTGCTTACTGTTATTGGCATTGTTTATAGTTTATTGCAAAACAGTTGTTATTGTTCATTTATTGCACTACAACTCTAATTGCCCATTAATTGTACTACAGTTCTACTTGCCTATTTATTGCACTACAGTTTTTATTGTGTATACTTTACTGCAGTAAATGGTTTAATCTTTCTTGTTTATTGCACTACAGTTAGCATAATAAATCTGTACTTACCACACTCACTGTACAACCTGGTCAGGCACCTGGCATGGGACTCAACATTGTGAGCCCTCTCAGCTGCAGCTGTTGGAAAAGAAGCACACTATTATGCATACCAGTTTTGCAGACATTCAGCTTACAGTTTGATAAAACAGTGGAAAGCAGCCTTATATATCTGTGGGGCATTCCCAGCTCATGCCTCTTGGACCCAGGTGTCCAAGGTTACCCCCTTTCTTCTCTTCAGGTCATCATAATGGTAATGACACTGCTCACCAGTGCAGGGGTTACCAGTAGCACTGGTAGGTACCCTGACCAACCAGTCTCAGGCCTCCGCCTTATATTCCAAGTGCTGGAAACCACCATACATCAGCCTGGATTCATATTTTATACTAGGAGTCCAACAATGACCCTGGACTGCTGAACACCCCATCTTTGTGCCAAAAAGCATGCACCCCCTCCAACACCACCTGGCATATCTGCAGATAATCAGACTCCAAAATATGGTGCAGAAGTCCCGCCTATTGTGCCTAATACAGACTGTTTTCCCACCCTTACACGTCATTGATCAACATTCAAAAAAGTGCTGTGTCTCTTAGCAGTGCACAGGCCAGCTAAGTAGCATGAAAACTCACACAACCGAGGTTTTAGCTAAGCTTAGCACCATGCAAATAACAGTAGCCATTAGTATGTTTAAGCAGTGCTCAGCACAGTGCAGGAGTGCCATATTATACAAATTTGTTTTTAAAATAAAACATATGTAATAAATTAAATTACAGACAACTTATGGCTGCTATGGACTCGAACTCAGGACCTACGAAGCATTAGGCTGTCACTCTAACCCATTTAGCTGCTTGGATATTATGAAAACTCATATACCTTCACATGTACTACTGGCCTACCTGTTAGTATTGCTGAGCACCACACTGTGCCACACAAACACACTTAAACAGACTCAGAAAGAAATAATTACATCCAGTTTCCATTTTTAGATGTCTGGCAGTTGTTGGCTAGGTATGTATGAGCATTGCTTAGCTCTGTGGTGCTCTGCTTTCTGTCGCACAAACAGCAATTTAAAAAAAATAATTTAATGTAATTAATTCCATCCATTTTCTATTTTTAGATGTGTATCAGGTGTCAGTTGTCTATATATGAGCACAACTTGGCAAACATACAGAGATGGAAAAACAAATAATTCATAAAAATAAAATATTACACATTTGAAACAATTCACAGCATTTCAACAGTAGTGGGAAGCATTACAAAGAGCCTTACCATGTACATAACATCGGACCAGGCATCCACAACCATGGGTAGCCTCTACATTTCTCCCTACACAGATTCAATATCCCTGTTCCTATATTCTCCCTCAGCAGCATGCCATGATTAATATGCATGACATGCTGCCAAGGAGGAACCGTGGTTATGTGCACAGATACATTCCGTGTAGGCTCTACATGGTGCCTACACAGATTTTATTAAATCCTGGGGAGCATCTTTTATGTCTACCTGTGCTACCACCACCTCAGGCAGATAGGAGTCTCCATTTAAAGATGACACACTCAGAAGTGCAGCACCCCTTATACTGCACTGCAGTGTTAGGACTCAATCCTCATGCTGTGGGAATAGAATTCACTGTCTTCTGCACTAAAGGTGAGTGTGCTATCTATCCCATGAAACAATACTTTGCAATGAGTTTGAGTTATCAATAATATAGATAGGAAATATGCTTGCCAACCTTCATCCCATTAACAGTTAAGCTGGTGAAAAACTGAGTACCTGCAATTCCTTACAAAATTGCAATTATAATAGCTTTTGCTAGAGCTCTGTCTCATAAGATTTTTCATTATTTGACTTATTCTTTCAATTTTTAATTAGGCTGAAGATAGGCCTTGGTGTTACATGTCAGAATGCCCCTTATGCATAAGAACATCAGGAATACATTAGAAATGTGACTACTAAAAGTTAGTCAATGCTTAGCAGTGTAAAAGTTCAACAGCTTCTAACTAGTTTTCTCCCCTTCTCCAAACCAAAATGACCAGAGAACAGTTTTTATAGAAGCAGGGTCTGTAGAAACGTCTACAGCATGGAGGGTTACACCCCCCAAACACACAAAAAGACAATTTTTAAAAACATTAGATCTCAGCATTGTGAAGCATCAGCATTTAATGGATCACAATTTCAAAGTATATATAAGATTATTGAGTATTCCCTGTCAGAAGACAGTGGACTTTAATGCATTAACTACACATGAACTCACTGTGCTTGTTGATTTGATTTCCAATTGGCTCCACAGATGATCTAGTACTGGGTATTCTAACATTTCTTCCCTATGATTTCATCACAATGTGCACTGTGGAAACACAGCTCTGTACTAGAAGTTGTATCTAGCTGATATCCCTGACCAAAAGATTACGCCCTTGCATTTCTTTATACTTCAGTATTTTCAAATGTGATACATTGATCCTCACAAGCATTTGACTTCTTGGATAATTGGGAAGAATTATTTTGTTATCTTGGAACCTCAAGTCTTGCAATTTACTGAAAGGAAAATAACACTGAATATAATATCTTAATGATGATATATGTGTTATTCCATATATTCATAAATATAAATGTGCTAAAACTCTTTGTTAAATAAACCATATGTATAATGTTATATAAAAACTTATAAAAGCAAACGTGCAATAAATATGGCTTCCTTTCCCAATACTTTCACTGATATTAATGTTAACACACTATTAATAGACAATTTATCATTTAAAACTGATAGGTGTATTGCACCCAGAAGGAGCTGCTAATGCATTTCTCTATAGCCAAAGTCAGCTTCATAGTCATGCCTCTAATAAACTTTTTTAAAACAAAAAAAAAAACAAATATATATATATATATATATATATATATATATATATATATATATATCATCCTTAAACATTTAGATACTTGTTCAAAGCATTATTTTGTTCAATGTTCCTAATAGCAAAGATAATTTCATATATTCTAGCTCTTAGTGCAAGTTTGGTCTTTCCTCCATAAAAGGCGTGACCAGTCAAGCAGGTAGCTATCTACGTTTGTGGCCAAATTCCATAGGAAGTGCTCTCGGTGAAAGTCTGTCCTGATTCAAAAAGATTTCCTCCTAGTATAAGTGACTTACTTCGGTGTAAAGCCTATCTATAAACAAGCTTACTAAAGGGACCAGATTCCTAAACACCTGCTATCATGCTACTCTCAGTGTAAATGATCACTTACACTGATAGCAAGTCTTTTGGAATTGTGGCCTTGTTGTTGCAGTCTTGCTTATTATTTTTTGATATTACTCTTGGAAAAGCAGACAGTTTAATATCGGTGGAATCCAAGAAAAACCAGCATTAGAGGCATGCCCCACATTTATTCATGTCTATTGGATAAAAGAATGGAAGTATTACTTCTTACCCTTGTTTCAGAATAAGATTTTAAATTCTTACCACTCTTAAATGTGATCTGGGAAGCCTCGCCTTGGCTTTTCACCAAGTCAAACAGATGAAAAATGTTTTTTTCAAATTTTTGTCAAATATCGGTCTTGATTTCATTAGTGCTAAATGGGATAATAATTGCCCTGGAATAAACATTTGCAAAAACTGTCTTGATTTCCTTTATAGAAGGATAGTTGAAAATTTTCTAAAATGTAATACTAGCTATTAATATTTCTGCTCCAAATTCATCTACAAGTGGCTTTGCATAGCCCTCTTCCATGAACACATACTTATATTTAGAGTAAAGCAAAATGTTTTAATGAATGTTTTAGTATATGTTTGGATATATTAATAGTTTAATAGGGTTGAGTGATGTTGTGAACAAAATATTTGTGATGATAGTTTTTTTGATAGTTTTAGTGTAGTGAATGTTATATCTTTAAAAGGTTCATTTGAAGTCATGTGATTCAATTATGTGTTCTTTAAAAAGGTGTGCTTTTTTGCTTTGTATGTACACCTGAAGAAGCTCAATGTGAAAGTGCTTGTGTTGCAATAAAGACGGTACTGTTGTAACTGTTACCTGAAGTTACATTATTCTTTGATCGTGGAGCCTATCCTCAGCACTTTTTTGGATTTACATACTTATATTTAGTTAATCCATAATTAAGTAATGATCAATAGGTAGTGAGAGACCTGGTTACTTGGGTGGATAGCTTCCTCATGTTTGACCATCACATTCAATGATGGTAAGGAGATCCTTTTACCTTGCACAGGTCACAGCAAAAGGTATCTAACCCAGATCAGAAGCAGTCATAATCTCTTTGTACTCTGCACTGATTGGACTTATGGCTGATTGCAGTGCCCTCTTTGTCATGCACCTTACAAAGCATATCAAGCAATTTGGGAGCCCCCTGAAGTTTTTAAAAAAGTGATCATGGACTTAAAGGACCTGAGCTACCAAAAGTGACTGGAAGCTGTATCTCTATATTCAGTGCCATATAAACTTTTTAGAGAAATATGTGCCTTGTTTATGGGGGCTGTAAGGGAACCAGTAGTCTAGGAACTCTTATACTTCAAAAAAAAAAAAAATAAAATAAAGCTATCCTACTACTACTAGGGCAAGAGATCTAAGGCTATTCCAACAAAGGAATAAGGCAAGATGGAGGGAAAAATTTGTCATGCAATACCTACCTTTCTCTGGAACAAACGTCCTCTCCAAGTTAAGCAGTGTGACATACTGTCTGCCTTTAAAACAGAGCTGAACAACTGAATCAGTATTCTTAAATTCACCTCTAGTATGACTGGCCTGGCCTGCTTTAAAAAGTGAGGCAAGGACTACAAAGACTACTGGCAGTTGTCTTGTAACTCCAATGATCCTAGGAATTCAAATGATAGCACAACATTTTAGAGTAAAATCCACATTTGGCTAGGAAGAATCCAAACTGTAAATTAAGACACTGATTGGAAAACATGTATGGTAATTATAGTAAAATGCTTTTTTAAACAAATCTCTGTCAATAACAAAGTAGTAGTGCGCAAATTAAAATATGAATGTGTTATGATAATTAAGTTCCCTGATTGTTCCTGAGTCTCTCATCTTGAGGTTGAAGTTTGCCTCAGTCATCAGATGAAATCATCGACATGTTCAGAATGAAACATAGATCCAAAACAGGGTTTTCTCAGTAAAAAACAATATAAAGCTGACGATATATAATAGAAGATATTTCAGGGTTCATCTCCCATATTCCCTTATTGTATGCTATCAGTTCAGTGTGCACAAAAGTTCTGCTCAGTGAAATCGTTTCACTGGTTTCTATTTCTTGTACTTATCATTCGTTTCCATGGATAGATTGCTGCCAGCAACCTGTCTTAGAAACATGCTTTGCAAAGGACTGCCAGTCAGATATAGTTATCAGCCCTCAACAGGCTGGCAGTAGCAATACACAAACTAGATGTGATAGGAAATGAGGTCAAGTTACTAATCACTTAAAAGTGGCAAGAAAAACTATGGATGGCCCGATACAATGTTATCCTTACATAGGGTGATGGATGAAATGATAATGTCTTTTTCCAAAAACATTTACTGTCTTAACCAGTGAAATGAGTATACAACTGGAAAAAAGGCTAATAACCAATTGGCATGACAAAGTAGGAATCAGATATATTTGCATTATTGTAGAAGTCTGAGATCTAGAAAATGTACTTAGATTGTTTTATTATATTGTGTTTTAGGCAAGGAACCATATTGAGCATTATGCAGTTATATTTTTTCATTATATTACCCTGCAAGTGATGCAATCAAATGAAATATACATTTCTGTGATCCACATGTCAATCTGATGTCTTCCACCTTGTGATATGCTTATGGCCCGAATGGTACCCACATGTCGTAACTGTCATTTAACCATCACATGAGCTATTCTTGACCTATTAGGCTGCACTGTAGGGGTTGCTGACCACCCACATTCATACATGCAAAATGACAGCCCAGAGGAGATGGATGTTAAGGCAGAATCAGAGAGAAAGGAATGTGCTGAGCAATAAGCTCCTGGGAGATCTGATGAATGTTTTATACCACAGGCATAAGAAAAAGAAGGAATCATTTCTTTCTCATGAACAATGGTCTTCTCTTCTGCTATTGGTCTGCAGACATGGATTCAGACAAATGGACAATAGAAGAAAAGTTTGTTTGATGTCAGTTTTATTTCAAATGTTTTGCTAGCAATGGCATATAAGTGATTACAATTCACTTCCAGTTACAGTATTAAGTAATACAATTTTGTGTGTGTGTGTGTGTGTGTGTGTGTGTGTGTGTGTGTGTGTGTGTGTGTGTGTGTGTGTGTGTGTATATATATATATATATATATATATATATATATATATCACAATTCATATTTTTTTATTTAGATCCCTCGCTCGTTGTGCAGTGAAAGTTGTTCTGCAGGCTACAGAAAAGCACCTCAGACAGGACAGCCAGTTTGCTGTTTCAGCTGTGTCATGTGTTTTCAGGGAGAAATTTCCAACCAAACTGGTGAGAAAAACATTACATTAAGCAACGTATGTTATAAAAGATTCAACTCACCGTTGTTATGGAGGAATTTTATACTTTCCCTGCCATTTTACAAAATATGTTAGTCTGACAGAGAATTAATGTCAGTAAATCAGAGCTGATGTACTAGAAAAATCAGTTTTACAGCCAGTAGACATTAGACCTTGGATCCCATCCAGTGATTAATATAGATATTATTCTAGATTTTGAATAAGGAATTTTACTGGAAAGGAGAGGAAGATGCATTGATTTTTTCTGATGGCTGGACTTTTGACATGGTTGTCCACATCTGTTTTATATGTGTATACACACACACACACACACACACACACACACACACACACACACACACACACACACACACACACACACACACACACACACACACACACACACACACAGGTGTGTGTATGTATATATATATATATATATATATATATATATATATATATATATTTATTTATGGGTCTACTTCATTTCACTGAAAGCTTTTTTCACTGAAAACTCATTTGACTGAAATTCATTTTGTTGAAAGTTATATATGACCTTTTCCCCACTGTAGTGCAATCCTGGAGTTAGTATATAAAGTAAGGGAGGGTGTGGGGGACACATCCCGCCACATTTTGGGGCATGGGGGCATAGCCTCCCACATAGTTTGGTTATATATTGTCTTCTGGAAATATTCATTGGACTTGTAAGTATCCATGTCTATGGTTTAAAACATTTAAAATAGGTGGGGAGCTACACCCCCCCACTACCCCCAATGTGGGAGGGCGTGCACCCCACACACCCCCTTACTTTATGTACTAACTCCAGGATTGCTCTACAGTGGGGAAAAGGCCATATATAACTTTCAACAAAATGAGTTTCAGTCAAATGAGTTTTCAGTGACTTGAGCTTTCAGGGAATTGTGGGCAGACAACTGAGTTTCAGTAAAATGAGCTTTCAGTGAAATGAAGTAGACCCATGTAAGGATATATATATATATATATATATATATATATATATATATATATATATATATATATATATATATATATATATATATATATATATATATATATATATATATATATATATATATATATATATATATAGGGTCTATATTAGAACATGTTTCAGAACTTCGAATGCTTTAATATTGACACCTAATAGGGAATGAATTCGGTTGTCCATTCCTGTCACTTTGCTATTTTCAGCTCTGTGCTGGAAAGTTATGGTAGGGTTCAGGTAAGTGTGCAATTGTGTGGACGTGAGGGTTAGGGTGGGATAGTTGAGTTAGGGTTAGGGCGCGGGTCAGGAAAGTGTGCGAATGTGTGGATGTGAGGGTTAGGGTGGGATAGGTGAGTTAGGGTTAGGGCGCAGGTGAAGTGTGTGTGTGATAGTGACGGACCTTAGGGTTAGGGTTTGGGTTAAGGTAAGTGGGTAGATAGTGGTGTATGTACAGTTTAGTGTAGGTTTAGATGTAAGATTTTAGGTGTATGTATGTGGATTGCTGTTTGTTTGGTATATTTGTGTTGTGTGTATGTGTCTTGGAACAGCAAATTTTTTCCCTAGGAAAAAAATTGATGTTCTAAATTTTCGGTTTTATCGATTTTCGGTTACTAGGTGTCGATATTAGAACATTCGAAGTTCTGAAACTTCAATGTTTTAATATAGATCCATATATATATATATATATATATATATATATATATATATATATATATATATATGGATTCACTTTATAATCTCGAAATACTGAAATGTCAAATTTCAGCATCTCGAGACTATAAACACAAACTCTTAAAATATCACATAAAAAAACATCGAAAGTTGAAATATCGAACGTTGGTTTCAGTGCTTGAAATATCGAATGTTGGTTTCAGTGCAAAAAAATACAATGGATACAATGGATAACACGTCTGTAACTTAGGAGCTGTGTATCACACTTTCAGCTCACAAAAGGGCAGGTATGTTCTTATACTGGATGGTTATGTTATGAATCGGGAAAATGTAGTGCAAGAAAAGACATACTGGTGCTGCAAGTGGAAACAATCCCTGAAGTGCAGAGGAAGAGCCATCACTGTAAGTGTTCTGGATGGTGAGAAATTGTTGAAAACCGTGCAACACACACATGGAGGTGATCCAAGTGAGACAGAGAAGTATAGGGTGTGTGATGAGATAAGAGTACATTCTAAAGTGTCCCGTGATAACCCTTGTATTGTAGTTGATGATGTATTAGCGTCAACATCTGCTGACATAACACCAAGCCTCCCCACATGTAAAGCTCTTATTCAGCATGTAGGTAGGGTTCGGAGAAAGAATGTTAAAGCAGATAAGCTATGTAGCATAAATGATATAAAGATCTCTGATTATCCTATGAAGTCTGGCCCTTTCAGAAGTAAAACTATGTCTGATAACACTACTGATACAACTGTTGTTGTTTTTAGTACACATCAAAACCTGTTTGATCTTAGCACTGCTACGATTTGGCTGGTAGATGGCACATATTTCTATAAGGGGATTATGTGCTGTCAGTTATACAGCATTCATGGACTGGTGCATTATGGTGGTTTCCATAAAAGTGTACCATTACTGTTCTGCCTAATGATGAAAAAAACAATAAAGTCCTATAACTTTATGTGACATTGTGTTCTAAACTTGCTAGATGAGGAAGGATTCGAATTACACCTTAAGTACGTTTTAAGTGACTTTGAAATTGTGGCAAAAAGAAGTGTGAATATGAATCTGCAAGGTGTTGTGTCCAAGGGATGCCTGTTTCACTTTGGGCAGAATATTTGGAGGAAAGTGCAGCAGTTGGGTCTTTCACACTTGTATAATACTAATATGAGTTTCCAACTGCATGTTAAGTGTCTAGTAGCATTAGCATTTGTACCCGAAAATGATGTGCTGTCATGTTTTATGGATGTTAAGGACATGTTTCCTGCAGAAGGGAAATCTTTATTGCAGTACTTCTCCGATTGGTACGTTCTAGGCAAGTTATGGAAGTTTTGCACTAGAACTACAGGATTTTCCCGTTTTCCACCCTTATTTCCAGTGTCATTCTGGAATGTTAATGACTTAAATGCACTGTTCTTGCCTCGTACCCAAAATAGCATGGAAGCTTGGCACCGTAGATTAAAGGCACCACTGGATCAATGTGCCTATGATTTGAATGTCTTTATAACTGTATTAGCCAGAGAACAGGACAGAGTTGAGGAACTATGAATCAGAATGACTTGCGGAGCTCCATCTTCTCTTAAGAGGTGAAATGTTGTACAACGGCATACACAGTTTGAGAATGTGCTGAGAAATAGGGATATGTATTCACCAACCCAATTCCTTATGGCTATTGCAAGATTGTTAAAAATGTAAGTGTAGCATTATATGTGCTACATGTCATTCGCATGTTTATTTTGATTATTATCCTTTGTCTACACTATGTCATGACAGCCTTGCCTTTATTTTGAGGAATGCCGTTAAAGTGGGGCAACTTAAAGTATGAGATAAGCTAGGAGCTTCGAAGCATCAACATAGTTTGGCAGTACAGGTGTATGTATTGGGCTGTTATACCAGATATTATGGACACCTATATTGGTTCCACTTTCTGGGTTGCTTTTATTCATGGACGAGGATTTTGTACGTGGAGTTTGTTTGTTTTGCACCGCAATGTACGGATGTACATGTTATATGTGGACCTTTCATTTCTGATATTGTACTATGATTACTGACTGTATTAAAAATATTTTTTCAGTTTTCGACATTCTGATGATGTCGTGTACAGTGTTAACCCATTGGATAGCTGTTAATGTTAACCTGTTGGATAGCTGTTAACTAAGTTGTTGGATGTTATGTTTATTTTTGACATTATGACAGGTGATTTTGTTGTTTTTAAGTTTGGTGATGGGTGATTTTGTTGTTTTTAACTTCGGTTATCTACAGTTCGTTGTTTTTGCTGTTCGATGTTTTCAATTTTCAACTTTATAGTCTTGAGATACTGAAATTTGACATTTCAGTATTTCGAGATTATAAAGTGAATCCATATATATATATATATATATATATATATATATATATATATATATATATATATATATATATATATATATATATATATATATACAGTATGTGTATATCTATATATCTATATCTATCTATATATCTATATATATATATATATATATATATATATCTATATCTATATATATATATATATATATATATATATATATATATATATATATCTATATGTCAAAATAACAAATGAGCATAACCTTGAGTTGCAAAATTGCGAGATGGAAATGAAGAAAGTTTATAGTCACGAACATCCAGATCGTCGTAAATTTTCCCAGATATGTAAACAATCGGCCAGAAAAACTTAAAAACCAAACCAGAGCAGATAAAACCCACCCAAGTGGGGTGGGCTTTACCCCCATACTTCCATGTAGAGGCTTCACCCCCACACCTCCAATGTGGGGGACTGCACCCCTGGCAACCCCCCAGATAAATATTCCAAATCTGAGATCACATGACAATAAAGAAAAAGGCTGAGTTCATCACAACTACCAACTGACTCTTTTCACTGCTAAAATGTATGATGATCTGGATAATTGTGAATGCAAAGTTTCTTTGTTTCCACCTCACCGATTTGCAACTTGCCTTTATGGTAGTTCATTATTTTGACATAGATCCATATATTGGACATATTGTTTATAGTGTTTATGAGATGTCTGTATATTAGTTTCAGTGGTACTGAAACAGCTTCACAGTGCATATCTGCATATCTGTTTTAGTTGATATTTATAAGAAACTATTTGCTGTGTACATGATATTCATAAGACCCTGGAATTTTATGCTACAAAGTAACTCTGCCACCAGGTCACAAAATTTGTTTTATTGAACATGTAAATCTACAAATCAGTTTAGTGCTTTCATCTCAAACCCAGGGCTTCTTCAGAACAATCAAACAAATGTGTTGTTCATCTTAAATTCATTTTGTGACATATTGACATCATCATTCTTAAAATTAAAGTACAAATTTAAAGATCCAATGCATTATTTAAGCACAGTTCAAACTCTACCCATGGAAACTTTTTTTTTTTCATTTTACTTATACATATTGTGTAATTTAAAAATCTTAAAAGTCTACTGTATGTTTTTTATACCATATAGGATTTCATTTTTAATATACTACCTAATGAAACCATATCATTTAATTCTGGGTGGTTACAAGCATTGAGCATAATTTTCCACTTTAACTCAGTTAGTTCAATAAGATCATTCTAAGCCCTCGTCTTAGGTAGTATAATGATGAAATCCAATATGGTATCAAAAACATTCACTAGATTTTTAAGATTTTAAATTGTGAGGAATAAATTAGATGGATTTTAATAGGTGGAGAAATCTGTTTTACAGCATTTATTACCAGTCATATTCTGGGGTGGTTTGAAAAGAATATGGGTGAATTTTTAGACAAACCCAAAGTACTGGGTTTGCTTAAGGAACCCTTTAACAATTACGGGAAGAAACTGGGGAAACAATGTAAGCTGCAGATTCAGAATCATTATTTTTTTGAATCTGTTGGAGCTAAACATGTACCAAAGGGGCTGTGGAGTTGGACGTTTCCATTGGGGTGGTTTGAGAAGTTGGAACTACATTGTCAGTTACTTTCCCTTTTCAACTGACTTATAAAGCACAACCAATGTACGATGGACAAATTGGAAGGGGAAATCAAGATGCTTGACCAGGTAATTACCAATGACGTATTGTTTAGTAATTATGAGAAACACTATAAAAATTTTTAGAGATGTGGATAGAATGTGTAATGAAAATTGGGTCTGAAAAGGAAACCGTTTGAAAGGGACAGGAAAGAATATACTGAAGGGACTGCTTAGCCATGACTGGGAGGATTGAAAGATTTGGGTCATGAATATGGACAAGATCAGGTTATGACTGCAGAAAGCAACTGTGAGCAACTGGGTGTTAATGAGCATATTACCCACCTTTAGAACCAGCAGGCCCCTGCAGGTCAGACAGGCTGAGAATTTGGGGAAAGAGAGCCCCACAGGAGTGAGGGACAGTTAACTATATACCCAGTGGGCAGAATCACTACAACAAATTCAATGGGAATTGATAGATGACCAGGAGGGGCAGAGACTAACAGGAGAAATCTGTTTGGACATTGTATCCAACAAGAGGCATGACTTTAAAATGTACAACTTCAGTAATTATTTATTAAATTCTGATTTAGCAGACCTGCTATCTAAAGGACTGAATTTTGTACCAGCAAAATGGGCAAGTTTGGTTAAAACCATTATTGATTTAAAACTGTCAGGAAAACTAATTTACAACTTTTTTAAACATGTGGAGATAGCAAGGTATGTGGATACCACTTTATGATGTAGTAGTGTATTTCACCTCCCCAAATCATCCACTAGTGTTGATTTTTGAAAAACGGTATGAATTTGAATTTAGAGATGTATTAACAGATAGATTAAGTAGAGAAAACAACAACTTGACAGATAGTGAATATGTGTTACTAAATACTATTTATAGTAGCAAAGAATTGAGGGTGATAAAACCAGATAAGGGTGAGGAAATAGCTGTCATGAATAAAAACGACTACTTAAAAAATAAAATGAACACTATGTTATGCAATGATGTATCCAAAGAGGTATCAATTAATTGTGTTAACATTTCTAACTGTTGGATTAATTGTATATTGGAGGACCTTTTTGTTTGAAGTCAAATAACTACAGATGTTATTTAAGTAACCCATACCCAATTGTACCTTGCATATTTGGAATCCCTAAGATTCACAAATGTTTGGTTAATCTGTCACTTAGACTTATTGTCAACACAGGGAAATCAATGATGCATCATTTAGTCAAATAGATATTAATTTAAAAGATATTTTGAGTAGATGTGACCATTTTCTGAAGGACTCCTGGGATTTTTTAATTAAATTGAGGGAAGTGAAATCGGCCCAGGAACCATTTATATAAGTCCATCAAACCTACAGTACATAGGTGTGATACCACATGATGAAGGATTAAAATGGTTCAATTTTTGGTGGAGAATACTGACCTGAGTCAAAATGAGATTAATATTTTGAGCATATCTATGGAAATTGTTTTGACGTGGTGGTACCGGTAGCATTGTTGTCTCACAGCAAGAGGTTCTCCTGTTCAATTCACGGCTGGAGTGCCTTCTGTGTAGAATCTGCATGCCCTCCCTGTGGTCGAGTGGCCTCTGAAGGACATGCGTGGCCTTCAAAAGACATGTGTGAATGGGCGTGCCTTCGCTGAAGGTTGGGCGTCAGGCTGGCAACTCAGCACCATACAAAAATCTACTGTCAATCATTAGCAGACCAGAGTTCCGCTCTGGCGACCCCTAACCGGGAAAAGCCGAAAAGACAAACTATGGAAATTGTTTTGGGGTACAATTATATTTATTTTGAAGAGCAATATTTCTTGCAAAAATGGAGTTGTAATGGGGGCAGGATGCACCCCCATTTTTGCAAATATGATCATGCAGCAATGGGAAAAGAAAAAGATTTTCAGAAGTATATTCAAAGAGAAATGTCATTTATATGTGAGATTTTTGGATGTTATTTTTATCTTCTGGAATGACATCTGTGTTTATTTGAAATCATTTATTGAGTATATGAATGTTGTGCCTTTCAGCTTTTCCCGGTTAGGGGTCGCCACAGCGGAACTCCGGTCCGCTAATGATTGGCAGTTGATTTTTACATGCCAAGTTGCCAGCCCTGATGCACAACCTTCAACAAAGGTACACCCATTCACGCATGTCTCCACGCAGAAGACACTGTAGCTGAGAATTGAACCAGATGGCGTCTTACTGTGAGGCGACAATGCTACCGCAGCACCACCACCGCAGATTTTTTGAAACTCACTCACAATATAAGTTATGATAAAATGAACTCTTCAGATGTTGAAATTAGTAAAAATGGAAATGGGGAAGGATTAACTTCTACTATTTATAGAATACTCACCCAATCCAACACTTTGTTGCACTATATTAGCTGGCACCTGATATTTCGAAAGAAAGCTATAATCAAGGGCCAGGGCACAGTTAGCCAGATTAATATCAGACTTTGACACCTTTTTATTTGCATCTGACAAAATAGTTTAGAATTTCAAAGCAAGAGCTTAGCCCAGGACTTCATCACAAAGATTTACAATGAAGTGGTGATACGAGAGAGGTTGTTTTTTATAAGCCTTTGATCATTAAAACCAAAATAGTAAAAGAGAGGGGAACTGACAATAAAGAGAATCAGAATTTATTAGATCCTTTATAGCAACTTTTAGAAAGGATAGTCATGCTATCAGTCAAATTCTGCTTAAAAACTGGGTAGTATTTACTACAAAAGAGGAAGTTATCAAAGTACTAGAGGAAAGACCCGAGTTTGTCTATAGAAAAGACAAACCCTTTAAAACATTGTTAGAGCAGTACAACAATAAGAACAGGGCAATATTTAAAAGTAAAAGAGGAACTTTCAAGTGTGAGTGTTGTTCCCAATGTTATTTAAGATAAGGTGAATATTAAAATTTGCAACAACATTACTATTAGGACTAAACCTTATTATAACTATAATACGGTTGGTATTATTTATTTAGTGCAATGGCACGAATGTCCAGCTTTGTACATAGGTAAATCTAAATGGAACTTTATTTTACAATATATATTAATAGAACGAGAAAGCATTTTTCATGGGTAGAGTTTGAACTATATTTAAATACTGCACCAGATCTTTAAATTTTTACTTTAATTTTAAGACTGGTGATGTCAGTATGTCACAAGATAAATTTAAGCTGAACAACAAATTTATTTGCTTGTTCTGAAGAAGTCCTGGGTTCAGGATGAAAGCATTAAACTGATTTGTGGATTTATATGTTCAATAAAATCGATTTTGTGACCTGGTAGAAGAGTTTCTTGTCAGCAGTTACTGGAATTTAATGTTATACTAGTCCTCATTACACTGTGCCCTTACAGTAGGACTGACACTAGGAAATATTTTTTCTGGCTCAGGTCTCACTCAGCCAATGTCAGTTTCTAATGCTCCAGAAAACTTGGACATTCTTGAATACTTTCTATTTATACCATCTTGATTTTTTTTTGGATATTGTTAGTGAGTGAATCTGACAAAATACTCATACTCATTTATTCTTTTGAAAATGTATTTTTTGTTCAAAACAGTCTGGTGTGGAAATGCTTTGAAATGTTTCTATTTAATTTGTAGCTGCATTGCAGTTTAGAGAATTAAATTATTCAGAAATGCAAGTTTTAACTTCAACTATTCTTTGTGGGATTTAAAATAAAAAAAATGAACATCTAATTCTGTAAAATGTTTCTACCTGATTTGCTTTATTGAAATTCTTTTTACAAGAAACTGGTAAATGCTAGGCAAAAAAATAAAACCACCATTTAATCAAATATGATTATTCAAGTATGTTTAATCTCCTCAAATTTGTTTTTCCGTGAATCCCATTGTTAAAAACAGCAGGCCAAATAACACACCATAAACGTTTTATGTGGGAGAGCAAACCTACCACTCACACTCAGGGGACTTCATCACCTGCATCCCTGACTAATATAACTAATAGCAAGGTCACAGGACCTCTGTCTATGTTATATATATTTCAACAAACTGTCTGTCTGTTTTCTGGACTTGCCTGAATGGACTTCATGAGAAAATATTCAACAGATAAACAAATATTGTCCATACTTCTGTACCTGGTTAAGGTTCTACTCATTATTTATTATATTCAGAGATTGCTCCTGACATAGTTAACTATCTCTTTTAGAGAAAATGAACATTACTTATTTTGGCTCTCTATGATCAGCAAGCATTGCTTTTCTTCACAGAAGGATTAAAATTGACTCCATAAGATGTACATGGTTTGATGGCAATTGTGAGATGACTTGCCAAAGCCATCATGTATTAAAACATACAGCAAAATTACTTGAGGGTATTCAAAAGCATTTACATCTCAGGGTACACAAACCTTCTAAATTGTCTTACTGAATGTCACAAGAATGACAACATGTTCAGTAAATATCATTGTGTTCATTCATATGTGATTTGAATGTTTTGTGATCCTAGGAATTTCTGGAATTCAATCAATTTTCTTATTGATAGGCAAAAAAATATTGGAAATCATATTGTTACTTAAAATAGAGTCTTTTATTTATTAATTTATAAGTAGATTGATCTATATGGACCCTTTTCAGACACAACCTGAACCTTCTAGAACATGCAGCAAACATGTTTCTTTTTATTTACAACCTTTTATTAAATTCAACCGAATGCTAATATATGATTTATAAAAAAGAGCTACCAGTTTTTGCAATCAAATTGCATGACTGCACCACTTAAGTTAATTTATTATCTAATAAATAAAAAGTAGTATTGTAATTAACACACATACTATAAATTATTCAGCATATTAAGCTAAATATACATTTTGCCTATAACTATATATCATTTATCAACTTTATAACATATTTCTAATATACTTACTAAAAACAAATATACCAGATTTAAAGAAAAAGTTAATTAAAATAAACATAGTAGAATGAAACAGTAGAATGAAAAAATATACTATTTACAAAAAAGAAAAAGAAAATGAAAAAGTTGTAAAAAAATCAAAAAGAATCAAGTTTAAGCCAATGCTTTACTTTTGGAGAATATGGCCAAGGGCTAATAAATTGTGTATTAATTTATATATAGTATTCAATAAAACTAAGTATATAATAAAACTACAGCAAGTAGATCTTTTCCAAATTATTATAACTATTTTAGTTGTAAGAAGAATAGCTATTAATAATGGTCATGCCACAAAAGTTTTTGATTGTTGAATATCGGTCTCAGTCTCAATACCCTTATTTGGTTTCTCCATTGCGAACTTTTGTGGCATTACTAGTTTGTTTTGTTCACTATTCCATCCATTTATTAATAATGGTCCTTAATGCTAAGAAATTTAAGGCAGAATATGTACATTAAGAAGAACTAAATATTTTGTGATTTTAATTTTACCACTCCATAACTCTGACATAGGTTAATGTTACTACAAAAATCAAGTAAATCAGAATTTGCATAAAATTTATACTCTTAACCAGTTATATTATTCATAAGGCATTTTGTTTCCATGCTCATAGACATTTTAGGTAACTTTGAGGTGCAAGGAATGTTTAGTGTTAGACTTTCCAAGGAAAGCTTCTCCATAGATAATGTAATTGTACATCTACTGGTGGATGAAGTCCAATTCTAAGAACATCAAGCAGCTGAATCACAAGATACCAAGGAATAAAAATCCAGTGACTAATACATCCATTCATGTTTGCAAGTCACAACCAACTACTCCTCTAGTGACTCTGTGAACAGCTGCAACCATCCACAGAGTTTACTATGGCAAGAAGGAGTGTAAGTAGATCACCAGTTCTTCCATATAACATACACTGTGTTCACACATCTAGAAAGAAATCAGACTCATAAATCATCTTACTGTATGTCTTAGGCAGGTGGAAGGAAATATGCATTGCCAAATCATACATAGCAATGACAGTTAGTAGATTCATAGACATGCAATTCATGTTTTCATAGCCGTATCCTCTGGGAATATTGTACAGATAAGCTAAGATATGATCAATATTGGTAGTCTAAAACCAACATCTGCTAACATTGTGGTAAATGATATATTTGACATTTTAAATTAAATATCCAAGTACTTTTGTTCATAAGCTATGCATTTGGAATGGTAGTTTCTTGTTCTTGAGTTATCACTAAGACAGACTGTACCTCTGACAAGAGAAACTGTAAAGCTACCAACATATAAACATTTGGTATGTTTCACTGTGCTTGTCTAAAGATAAGTCTAGAGACTATTTCTTAGACATTTGCAAGATCCTGATGCTGATTTTCCTACTGAAGATCTCACAGATACCTAATAATGTATAATTTCACTTCAGAATGCCTTCAGTGATATGGTTAAGTTGCTCCTAAAGAAATATCCCATGTTTGTAATTCCAGCAGAGGAGGAGTGCCATCCAAAATTCCCTAAAGGACTAATAATACTGTTACCGTGTTTTCTTCACATCCTCATTCCCTAGTCTGGAATTCCAAGAGGTTGCTACCCATTCCCAATGCTCAGGACACTTTGAGCCTTTATAATTATTAGCATATTTTCTGCCATTCCATTGATAAATCATACCCCAAAACTGTGGCCATAAAATTAAGAAAGTACTTACCTCATTGACATTAATTTTACATGCATGGGGAATAGTAAAGTGGCTTATGTACTCTTTATTCTCATGGTATGGCTTTGTTTAACACTATTTTTTATTCCAAAGACACCATTTTATGAAATTAAATTTGGAAAAAAAAATGTAAAAAACTAAAAGAACATGAACAAAAGCTCTGGTGCATTTTTTGGTAATTTCATTTAAAGCTGTTACTCAAAGTATTAACCATTAACCAGTTGCTTTTATTCTAGCATTTATTGCATTTTTCTACATCTATAAAATGTCCAACATGAACTTTTTAACCTATCTAGCCAAAATCAAAACACTTAAATACATTAGTTTTACCTTCTGTGCTGTTGTCTAATAGTTGTTCAATATGTACTTTGGTTCTCAGCTGAAGTGTCTTCTTTGTGAAGTCTCTATTCCTAATGGTGTCTCCATGTATTTTTCACAGGGAGCTCTGTTTTTCTTCCGCAAAATGCATAAAGTGCATGAAAATGTGTATATCATATGTGAGTGAGTCAGTGAGTATGCTTACCCTACCAAGTGTTCTTTTCCTAATAATGCCCACTAAGTACCATAACATGGCCCAGCTTCTTTGTAGCTCAGAACTGGATAAAACAGGTAACACGTGAATTAATGCATTTTATTGCAAAAGATGCTCAAGCTACTTGAGCTTAAGAGTCTTTGAAAATGTTTACACTAGTAAAGTAAAATAAACATTTTGGGATGTGTAAGAAGTTCTAGCTTACAAATAAAAATGAGCTTCTATGACCCATATAACACTATTAAATATGATACATTATGCCGTGTTCTTCCTGGCAGTTCCAAGAACTCATAGAATATCATAGTTTCCAGTGATGTAATACAGAATAAGCCTTCTAAGTCTATGACAACAATTTCAAATTAATGAGTCTGTATGGTGGAGACTTAAGATATAAAAAAGAAAATATTATGCCTATCTGAGATTCAATTTGGTTAATATAATTTGATATTATTTATTAGCAGTTAGTAAAAACTTAATTGATTTTTCTGTTATGAGTTTTCAGGATCAAAGTAATTTATTTGTAATAGCTAGCCAATAACTTTAGCAAACCACATTTAATAACTTGTTCCCAATCATTGAGAAAGTCAAAGTATCAGATTCTGAAGATAATTTGAGTAATAGCAAGCAAATGCTGAGAATATATCATGCAAGCTTTTATGAAACTTTCAGTGTTTTTTTTTTTTGGTCAAACTCAATTTATTCTTTACATCCAAAGTTTGCTTTCAGGAAATTTTTTCTTAAAAAAATTGGAACAGAGATGGCATGTCCTGTACTAAATAAATTTTAGGGAATGGGAATTTTAGGGGGAGTTTTTTTTTTGTCTTTTATTGTACCCTCCAGTTGCCATTAACTTCTTTCAGCCTGCTTTCATTGCTTCATTTTACTTCTAGTATCTTTTGTATGATACTCACAGGGTATGATGCCTTCTACACCAGTGGGAAATTGGGAAGGAGAAGTGTTTCACAGCAGAGTAGCTGGCAATGTTTTATAAGCTGTCTTGTGCATCAACAGAGTGTCAGACTTTACTGGTATAATATGCACCACCACTCATAATATCAGTTAGCTGTGCCCTCCTTTCAATGCTGAAATGTGATCGACAATTTATCACACAATTATGACATTATCTCCATTATTGGAACAGAAGAGACTGTAGGTAGAAAACCTTCCATTCAAAAGTGGGCAAGCTGGCAAAACACTGCTGCTTCCTGCCCAATACCTAGCTCCTCCAGTGCTTGAGTCAACAGTTGAACTTGAGTCTTCTGGGTTATAGTCAAGGGTCCAGTTTTCTATTCCGCAGCACTGCAGATATAATTTACATATGTTTTGTTCTTGAGGTCAATCATTTATTTATTTTTTATTTATTTAAAACTTGTTCACCATATAGATGAAATGTTCAAAGACTCCTTTTTAGGCATGACCCAAACCATTATGATAATACTGTAAAAATATATTATTTTCAGCAACACAGATACAACAGCAGCAGTTCTTGTACAATTACCACTGATACGACTAGCAGCACACTTTTTTATATACTTAAATTTTAGATCTGAAATTAATACATTTTGAAAAAAATGTGTGCACTTACCTTTTTGAGCCAAAACAGTAAAAGTTCTAATAACAAGGTAGTCTAAAAAACAAATGCAGATTTTGGATAAAATGTCACTGTACTGACATGTCTTCAGAATAATGGTTTGGCTGACAGTAATAAAGGCCTTCTTTAAATATCAAAGTTAACTGACCTTTTATCATGTTATTTACTATTTTATTAATTAGATAGTAGATAGCAGTTAATGTACCAAATTTGTGGTTGAAGTCATATTGTCTCTTCGGATGTGTGCTTGAATGTAACCAATGCTTTTTTTTTTTTTTGTAAACTGATTTTTTAAATAGAATTAAAAACTTTAGAAAGTAGATGTATTATAGCATGTTTAAATTATTGTAGCAGTGTTACTGAGGATAGTGACAGACTGAAAATGTATACAAGCAGTGTACACAGAGCTTCCCTAACAAGTTTTAAGATTAGAGGGTGAACATTGTGGCAAATGAGATTGTAGAATAAGAGATAGTATAATGATTACTTCCTTCAATTCTCTGTGACAGCTTTAAAGCAGAATGGAGGAAATATAATTAAGCAATGCAATGATTTGTCTGGAAGGGGTAGAATCACATTACTGAAAATTATAATTTTGTGTCTTTAGTGGGGTAGCTATGGTGTCCTTTATTGCATTTAGTAAATATAGATCATTGGGTTCAATTGTTTTTGTCCAGGGAATATCTTAGCAGATGCTACATTCTCTACTGCTTCCAAGTTTCTTTTTTTTTGGTTGATGTAGATGCCCCTTTTGGGCTTTCTTGCAATAAAATGTTTTTGAATTATTTACAGTTATTTTAGTTTCTGCACTTAGGTCTGGATAAGGTATTTGTTTCTCCTTATTGTTGGGATCCAGGCTATGTCTTTGTTTTTAATCAGCTGATGTAAAGCTGTGGTGTTCTCTTACCATCTGATTTTTTGCTACATAGAGGGAAAAGATTTTTGTGAATGAAGGACAACAAGTCATAGAAAGCTGTACTGGCAGTTGTGGGGTTATCAAAATTGTAAAATTAAGGCAAATCAGTAAGATTTAACTCTGCGAACAATTAATCTTCCAAGGATTCAGTTATCTTTTGTACTGAAGCAGAGGCCAGGGCAGTTTATCAGATTTTAGTGACCACAGTGAGAAAAAAATGGTTAGGGTCACGTAGAGAATTGTGGCATATTTCAAGGGATTTCATGTGTTCTAGTAAGTTGGATGTTGATCCAGAGCTGAAGCTAGGTCATCTGGCAGTCCTCCAGGTTGTTATCCCCTCAGCCTAAACTTGAGGACCAAAAAAGGCTTCTTCTGTAAAATTATGAAGCTGATTGTTTCAAGTGTAACATGCACTGTGCTGCAGTTACTTGGAAAAACTGAGTTTCAGTGGAACTACAAACACAGTATTAGCATTCATGTATGAAGCTGTGATATCCCCATGGCTTCCTAAATAAATGCTGGCACTATACTTGTGACTCATCAGCAGAAAGTCACAGTAAGTTGCTTGTCAGGTGCTAGAATCCACCATATCACACATACACAAGTCTCTTAGCAACAGGTACTGCTATGACTCTGTCATAGTCCATGTTGGTGTGAATGACTTGAGACATACCTCTCTGGACTACATGAAGAGAGACATGATTGAGCTCACTGAATATGTGTCCCAGACAGGTATGTCCCTAGCCTTAAGTAGCATTCTACTGTCACCCAGAATGATGCCTCAATACAAACAGAAAATGATTGACTTTAACAATTGGCTTAGTTTCTGGTGTTATTCCAAGGGGATCCAATACCTGATAGCCTGAGAGGACATGATTGACAGACCATGATGTTTTACCAGAGATGGCCTTCATCTCTCTTCCCTGTGCTTCTGGCTTTTGACAAAGGCTCATGCCTCCCTGATAGTGCCTTTTTAGGCAAAGTCATGACCACAAAATTACCAGTATGAAAATTTTTTCTAAACGAAATTTAAAGGTCATGCAGATACATGCTAGGAGTCATGGCATGAAACTGCATGCATTGCAAGCATTCCTCACCCTGGAAGATGCTGACATTTGTGCAGTCACTGAAACCTGGTTCAAAGCTGCAGAGAGCACCCCAGCCTTACCAGGTTACTCATCCTACCATACTTTCAGACCCCAAACAGATCGATGCAAAGCCAAAGGAGGTGGAGTTTCAATATTTATCAAAGACATACACACCTCCAGGCTGGTCAAACAGTATGTCACACAGGACACACTCCAAGTGCAGTTAACTGTTGACAAAACACCTATTCAAATCATAGCTCGCTACAGACCCCCAACCATGACTCAGGATGCTCACTCCACTTATCTGTACTTACTTAAATCCATCAAGATTCAACCTCTACCCTGATCCTAGGTGACTTTACCTACCCAACCATAGAGTGGAAAACCTATTCTAGCCCAAACATGAATGCCCAGAGATTCCTTGACTTCGTCAGTGCCAATGCATTGGATTAGCTCATCAATACCCACATGAGAGGCGAAAATATCCTGGACCTGGTATTAACCAAAATGAGTAGTCACTTTAGCACCCCTGCAGTGTCATCCTCTTTGGTAAGATCCAGCCATAAATTGGATTAGCTCATCAACACCCACATGAGAGGTGAAAATATCCTGGAACTGGTATTAACCAAAATGAGTAGTCACTTTAGCACTCCTGCAGTGTCATCCTCTTTGGTAAGATCCAGCCATAAAGCAATCACTTTCAAAGCCACCATCTCCCCTGAAACCTCACTTGTCAGGGTCAAACAAAAAACTTCCAAAGCTGACTGCAATCTCCTGCGAGCAGGTATAAGAAGCTTTACAGCCACTGTCCCTTCAGTTGGAACTAGCACTAACGTCCAAGCCTACAATAAAAAACTATATGAGCACCTACATGGCTGTATAGACTCAGCAGCAATAAACAAACTTTATAATAAAAGGAAAAAAAATTGCTGTCCAGGACCAAGAAAGTGCAGTTGCCAAGTTGGAAGCAATCTCTCCTTTGTCTGAACAAGGAAATAATGTCACTGGTGAAATCCTCTAAGGCTAAGTTTGAGTCCAAATTAGCCACATCCACTAAGGACAATCACAATGCCTTCTTCACATATGTCCACAATCTCAAAGGTAAAACCCAAATCTGAACTGGTGGTCAAGAACACCACATACACAAATGCTGTAGATATAGCAAATCTGCTGGCACACAGGTTAAGTGAAAACTTCACACCTGTCCCCCCATCAGTAAACCAGGACATCCCCAGCACCTACTCCCCTCCATTCATCAGCAAGGAAAAAGTCTTTAATGCCCTCACAAATGCAAAAAATACAGTCTCCATGGAACCTGACAACATCCTTGGCTGCATCCTACATTAACTCAGGCATGAGCTCTCAGCTCCATCAGGCACCATATTCAACCAAAGCCTGAGCACCGACTTCATCCCAGCCAAATGGAGAACAGCCACTGTCATCCCTCTACACAAAGGTGGCACGTCCACTAACCCAAGCAATTAGTGGCCCATCAGCCTAACTAGCCTGATCTGCAAGGCCATGGAATGCATTATTATGGACCTTATAAACAAGGACATTGTCAACCTCCAAACACTTGACCCCACACAGTTTGGTTTTGTCAAAGGGAGATCATGCCTGTTAAATTTGGTCAACTTCTTTGAAACAGTTACCAAAACCATGGACTAGGGGAAAATGGTGCACACCACCTACCTTGACCTAGCCAAATCCTTCAACACTATTCCCCACTCTGGTGTAATAGATAAACTCTCCCAGCTAGGCATCATCCCAGGTCTTATTATGTTGCCAAAATGGCAAAACAGTGAATGCCATTTCAGCGACACATAAACATCGAAATACCACTAATGTGAATGGCCAGGTCACCAATTGTTTTCCTAGGGGAAAATTGCTTAACCATCGCTGTGAAATTGTCCTTTACCTCACTATGGCGTGATCACAGAGTTATCTTTAGTTAGGGGTGGGGGGCACAACCCCCACATTGGTGGGTGTGGGGGACAAAGCCCCCCACTTTATAATGATTTAGATGGTGTATCATGTCTGGTTGGTCTACTGATTCTCTTCCCTAGGAAAAAAAATTGGTGACCTGGCCATTTGCGTTAGTTGTATTTCGCTGTTTATGTGTCACTGAAACAGCATTCCATTTTGGCAACATAATATAGACCCCATAATCCTGTATGTTACCAAATGGGTAGCTAACTGGCTCACTGATAGAACCCACTCAGTCAAAATAGGGGAAGTCACCTCTACTAGTAGACACGTAATGAGCAGTGTACCCCAAGGACCGGTCTTGGGTTATACTTTCTGAGGTGCAAGCCAAAACCAGTGGTCTGTGGCTGGCCAAGTTTGCAGATGACTGCAAGCTGGTTGCTGTCTTAAATTCCCCTAGTGATTTGAACATCCTCCAAGTGGGCCTTACCCAAACTAATGTCTGGTGCCAAAAGCATGGCTTCAAACTGAATGCCAAGAAATGCATTATTTTCCCCTTTGGGGAAAATGTCATCCCCACTAATTATCACATTAATAACAATGTACTAAGCATGCAATTAGTTATGACAGACTTGGGCATCCAGGTTGATAGCAGCCTGACTTTTGACTACCATGTTGCCTCCATTGTACAGAAGGCTTTCTACATCCCTGTACTACCTCCCTTATCAGACCCATTATCAAGTACAGTGCTCCCTTCAACATGTGCCTTGCCATGGACATGCAGCAGCTGAAGAGACCACAGAGGTTCATGACCAGGAAAATCCAGGGTCTCAAAAACTTATCCTATACAGATAAGCTAAAAGCCCTATCCCTCTACTCAGTCTCATACAGACTGCTCAGAGGTGACCTGTGTCTGGCATACAAGGCCATCTCCGATCGAGCCTTGATGGAGTTGCTTCATATCCATAATTCAAACTCCACTCATGCAAACTGCACACAAGGCCCCAACCTGGTCTGTGACATTAATAGAACTTGTTGGCAGGATAGATTTGTGTCCCAAAGATTCCTCCATCTGTGGAACAAGCTCCCTCTCCATGTCAAGCAGAGTATCTCACTAGCCTATTTAAGAGGAAACTGGACAACTGGATGGGAAACAGAAAACACATCCATGGGATCCCACCTATGTCCCTGTTGGACAAGGGAAACAGGTGCTGACTTTGTGGGAACGTGGACAAAATTATTTGCTAGGCTTATAAGCACCTCTGGCCAATAGCCTAGTATCATCCTATGAACCTATGAACCTATGAACCTGCAGATGATGCCCACTATCAGCCTATATCTAGAATAGTTGCTCCCATTTGCCCCACCATGTTATCAGTACATATGAACTGGTTATTTTAATACTGAGGCATTTAGTCTTATTTTGTTTTTATTTATTTATTTCTCCTGTGTTGATCAAGCTGGTCTCTTTAGGTTAGTATCCTCTCTTCACAGAAGATCAGAGGTGGTATTTATACTACTGGAGGAAGTTTTGCCAGGGCATCTGGGAACTTCCTCTACTTGTAGTGTACAAGGATGCTATTGTTTGTGATGCATGGCTCAGAGAAACAGGAAGAAATATGACAAGTGTGTGTGAAGAGAATACTGTATCAGCGAAGGAACATGCCAACATGGAGGTAGCGGAGCCTTTATGAGAAAGGCAGTTAAGTGAAGTGAAGGAAGAGGAGAGGTTGTCTGTATCAGAGGAGAGGGGAGGAATGAAGGAGGTGAAGGACTGGAAAGTTGTTGGACTTGTTCCAGACTCAGACTGTTAATTCCAGGAGAGGTTGTTCAAGGAAAATGGAGAGAGTCAGAAAGGATGTACTGTTATAACACTCCAATCAGGGGGTTCGTTGGATGTTAATTTAAGGGACATGTTACATGAAAGCGAACCAGAGAGTGAGGTGACAACTTCATGTGGTGAAATAATGGACAGAATACAAGAGGAGGAGGTGAAAGTAATAGATATTAAAAAGGTCATATGCCCAAATGATGAAGGAGGGAGAGAAGTGAGTGGAAGAAAAAAGAGAATAAAAAGAAAATTTGTAGAGAGATTGAATAGCAAAGTAGAAAAGGAGCTCAAAAGGTATGAGATTTGGGACTCAGTACTTGCAGCTCTTGATATGTCACCAAAGAAGGTAAGCGCTTTTATACATATAAATAAAGAGACATACTGTGACATTTTTTTGAAACAGGTCAGTATATGGAGGAATTTTTTTAGAACAGTTTGAAAAAAAGAAAGACTGTAATCCCTGGAATTTATATGTAGTACAATAATTTAACAGAGAGACAAAAATTAATTGCTTTCCAATTTTTTACTGAAGTTGAGAAAGAAACATTGAAAGATTATTTAAGACTGTATGTAAAGAAGTGGTGGACTTGTTAAATATAGAGGGCAACTGAAAACATGTTATTTTTGTGGAAAACACAATTATTTGATAAGCAATTCTGATTAAAGAAAATATTTTATATGTGGAAAGCCAGGGCCTGAAGCTAAAAAGTGTGATATGATATATAAAATGTGTGGGAAAATGGGACATGTATGGAAGGATTGTGAAGGAAATGTAGAAGTTAAAGAATAAGAACAAATAAGTGAATCTGTAGATAGCAGTATAGAAAATGTGAAGAATGCATTGATAATAAAGAAAAAATAGATAAAAAATATGAAAATGATGAAGTGAAAGAACTGGTACAAGAAAGAAGTGAAGATGAAGATGTCAGTGGGAGAGTGATGAGATGTAAAAAGAACTCTAGGAAGGAACAGGGAAGAGTGTGAAAGATAAAAAAAAAGTTTAAAAATATAGTCATGAAGGAAAATAAAAAGGTAAAGGTTAAGTGAAACAGGAAAAGTAACACTACTAAAAGAAGACTGAGAATCTTAGCAATAAATATTAATAATAATAATAATATTAATAGTATAACAAATATTAAAAGAAAAATAGGTATTTTAGAATGGTGTGCATTACTTTGTTTCTCATCTCATATATATATATATATATATATATATATATATATATATATATATATATATATATATATATATATATATATATACACACACACACACACACACACACACACACACACATAATATATATATATATATATATATATATATATATATATATATATATATAAGAATGTTAACAGAAGAAGAAAGGTTATAAATGGACAAATTATGTGGTGGGAATATTATTTGAAATATGGGGAAAGATACATGTTCATGTATTGCAATGTTATGTAACAAAGCAATAACAGTTTTAGATTATACTAATGTAGAGTTAGGTAGAACAATAGTAATAGATTTAAGAATAAGAAAAGATATGGATAGAATCATTGCAATTTATGTGTATGTTACAATGAAAGAAATAGAAGTAATGTTTAAAAAGAGTCTGAACTATGCAGGAGTAAATATGGAAATAATATTAGTGGGAGGCTTTAATTGTGATTTAAGAAGAAAGAAAAATATAGGAAGTGATGTTAGGAAGGTGTATGAAATAATGGAAAGTGGAAAGTGATATACATATGGGATGAGAAACCTGGACTTATGAAAGAAATGAGATAAAATGGAAATTAATTATTTTGTAATATCTGATAACTTACAAACAGTACAAAAAGGATTAAAGGAAACAGGATTTTTGGATAATTTAGCTATATCGGTAGAAATGCAAGAAAGGAAAGGATATATAATTAGGTAAAGGTATTAAGAGACTTGAAACATATTTAGATAAGGAAGGAAGAGACAAGTTTAACTTATTATGGAGGGATCATGTAAACATGATTTTATATGAAAATTAGGCAGATTAGTGGATAGGTTTTAATGAAAAATATAAAAAGTGTTTTTATGATATAAAGTAATGTAAAAGAGGGGAAGAAAAAATAAAATATAGGCAGCTAAGTCAGAAGATGTTTAAAGATATATGAGAAAAGAAGATAATTATTTCTGGAAAGGAGAAGAAAATATATGAAATGAATCAGGGAAACATAAAAAATGTATAAGCAAAGACATATTTTACATGAAAGAAAAGAAGATGTGGTACCATATTTAAACAAGATTGTTAGATAAAATGAGAGAATAATGAGGGTATTAAAGAATAGTTAAATACTTGAGGTAATGAGGAATTATATAGAGAATATATTTAACAAAGAGACATAGTAGAAAAGTAGAAATGGCAAGTTAAAAAGTTAAATGAAGTGGACAACAAGAATATGGAAAATATGTGTGTATGATAATTTAATATAATTTTAAAGGAACTGGATATGGAAAAAGCTATGGGAATAGATAGTATTGAATATTACATGCATTATGATATAGAAGAATAGCATAAAACATGTTTTGTGGAGGTATTAAATGAATGGTTGAAAAAAGGAATATTGAATAAAGAAATATGTACTTGGGTTATGAAATGTATAAGGAAAAAAGGAGACAGAGAGGATATAAATAACTGGATACAGATAGTGTTGAATAATCCAATTACAAAATATTTATGAGGATAACAGGGAAAAGAGTAAGAAATGGTGTAGATACGTTACTTGATTAAATCATTTCTGGTAAAAAATGTACAGGAAGTCAAATTTTATTATGGATATTGAGAGACGTGATAGATGATGTTATACATAAAAGTTATGGCAGGAGATGTAAGCAAAGTATTTGATAAAATACAATATAATGTTTTGTGGGATATATTATGAGACTATAATATAAATGATAAAAATAATAAAAAAATTTGGTGTCTATGTATGAGAATAATAATGTGAGAGTGATATTAAATGGTAGATTAAATGATGAAATAAAAATAGAATGTGAGATAAAGCAGGGATGTCCAGCCAGCAGTATTTTGTTTGCATTAGCTATGAATGTAGTTATTAGAAAAATGAATAGAGGGTTAAGAAAGACAAGATACAGTATAAAAGAAGAAATTCAGATTCCTAGAGTTTTTACGTATGCAGATGATATAGTTTTAGTTATGAGGAATAAAGGATAGATGGAAGATGGGATTAAGAGGTTGAATAAGTACTTAAAAATGGCTGGCTTATGTATAAACAAAGAGAAAAGTAAAGGCATTGGGGCAATATATAGTATAGAAGGGATTCAATTCAATAATGAGGTTATAGATATTTTAGGAATACAATTTGGGATGAATATGTGTAGGGAAAAGAATGGGGATAAACTATACAGAAATTAAAGGAAGTCTGTATGCTTACAAACTCATATAAATCATCCTATAAAAAGTTTGTTTAATAAATTCTATTTTGTTAGATAAAATTGCTTATTTAGCAGGTGTTTATGTTGCCATCCAAGTTTGAAAAAGAATTGTTTTCTATTGTATTTTCTTTTATATGGGAATTGAGGTTGAATCCTGAGAAAAGATGGATTCTGTATGTTAAAGAGGAAGATGGAGGACTGGGATTAATCAATCCAGTTGTGTATATAGCTTTACCGAAACTTTACAAAATTCTGGTAGGATTAGAAGATAAATATAAGAATTTAGTAAATTATATACTGAAAGATAAGTATAAGAATTTTGGGGAGAAAATAAGTTCTGGGAAAAGATGCAAAGGTTTATTAAGTGAAGACATGACAGAGTATCAGAATTTTTTTGTGTACATTGAATATATAAATGTTGAAAAAATAGAAAAGAATGGTATGCTAATTTAATGAATGTACAGTATGATATACAGGAACAGTGGACATACAGAAGAAGAAATTTGAGAACTGAGATTGATTATTTTATAATTTCTGAAAGTTTAAAGACAATGTAAAAAGAGACAAAACATGCAGGATTTTCAGATCATTTGGTCATATGGATAGAGATACTACAAAGAAATTGATATATAACAATAGGTAAAGGAATTAAAAAGTAAATGAGGAAGTCTTAGATGATTAAGGAGTAGATCTGATCAGACAACTGTGGGATGATCATGTGGGAATAAGAGTATTTTACAAATAATGTACTTTATGGTGGAAATGTTTGAAAGATAAATATAAAAATGTTTTAAAGAATGTCAATGCATAAATGAAAAGAGGGAAAGAATAAATATAAAGAAGTAAGTAATAATGCATTTGCAGATTTAGTTAGAAATTAGAAAGAATATTTTGAAAGTGAGAAAGAAATATATGACCTGGATCAAGAGAAGTCTAAAAAAATGTATACATAAAGGCATTTTTTAGAGGGAAAAAAGGAAGAAGTAGGGCCATATTTGAGTAGGATAGTAAAAGTAATTCAAAGAGGAAAAAAAATGGAGAGGGCAAATTGTCACAATCCAACAGGAGATAATGGGTGCAGTAAAATAATATATAGAAAAGACTTTTTAAAGAAAGTAAAATAAAATGGAAACAAAAGTGGAAAGTAAAATAAAACTAACAGAACAAGACAAAGGAATTAGAGAAATACATTATTATTATGTAAAAACTGAATATGTTAAGGTTAGTGAATGTAGAATTGGTGAAAGGACCAGACAAGACAGAATTATAGTATGGATAAAAATATGTCAGACAGTGGTAAAAGCAGTATTTTGTGCAAGTGCTAAATGAATGGTTTAATGAAGGTTTTTGGCAAAAAGAAATATGTTTTGAAGTAATGAGATGCATATGGAAAAGCAGAATAAAATATTAGAATTCACAATTTTTGGCAGATATGGAAAAGGAAGTCAAGAATTATTACTGAGAGTGAAAGAAAGTATGGATGATATTATGAATAGGAAAATGGAAGTAAAAATGATGGCAGGTGATTTAAATAAAGCGTTTGACAAGACAACACAAGATTTTATGAGATATAATGAGAGATTTCAATATAAGTACAAAAGATATTTTACACTCCATATAAATAGAATAAAGTAAAAGTATTAGTGAATGGGTGACTAAGTCAAAAATGATAATACAAAGTGATATATGACAGGGTTGTCCAGTGAGTAGCATTTTATTTGTGTTAGTTATGAATGCAGTTGTTAGTAAAATGAGTACTGTATTAAAAGTAGTAGAATACAAGATGATATAAGGAATTAGAGTACCAATAATGTTTTCATACGCAGATAACATAATAGTAGTGACAAAGAATAAAGAATGGATTAAGGAAACTATTAATCATTTAAATGAGTGCAAATATTGATAAGAGTAAAGGATTAGGAGAAGAAGGTAAGATTGGGAATATTTACTTTAACAGGAAGGAAATAAATAATATTAGGTATAATATTTGAGAATGAAATGGTTAAACAACAACAATGGGAGAATATCATAAATTAAGAGATATGTTAATTTTGGAAGACATAAATTAGCATATAGACGGTGTATTTAGTAAACTCTGAGCTTCTGGGAAAAAATGCATACTTAGCAAATATGTTTATGATTCTAACAAAGTATGAAAAAAAATAATGACTATTGTGTTTTCATTTATATGGGGATGAAGACTGAATCCAGTAAAAAAGAGGAATTGTATATGCTAAAGAAGAAGAATAAGGAGGAGGGTTGGGTTTCATGAACCCAGTGGTTTATGCAGCAAAGGTATTGAGATAGATAAAAAAGGAAAATGGACCGTTAATACGTGTAATAATGAAAGAAAAATATGGTGTATATTGAGTAAATGTAAAAAAAGAAGGAAGGTATGAATGGGGAAATGAAAGAGTATCAAGACAAAATAATACTTTGTAAAGTGAATGTAAGGAATATAGAAGAAAATAGGACATTATGGTATTTAAATATAATGAATAAATATTATTGCATTTATCCATGGGAAAAAATGAGGAAGAAAATAAGCAAAGTGATAAAAGTTAGAATAGAATTGTATTGAAAATATGTAGAAGGTAAAGAATTGTTATTGGGATTATCAACAAAATGCCAGTAAAAGCAAATATGCCCTATAAAAGAACAAAAGAAAGAGTATGCAATAAGTGTGGAGAAGATGAAACAACAGAACAGAAGGTAAAAGGGTGAAGAAACTAAAGAAACTATGGGAAAAGATATGTGAAGATAATATGTTGGAAGGAATTACAAAAGATGTATATAAAAATATGGAGATTATAAATATAAAGGAAAGGAAGAAGTAAAGAAAATGTATAGGATGATGTTTTATATTATATAGATAATGTGAAATGAATGACTGAATGAGAGTAAGTTTAATGGGAAATGGGTATTGACAGAAGTATTGAAAAAAATTAAGATTTTGGTTACGGGAAATGGGATGAGGGTCATAAAATGAATGCATATGAAGAGAAACACACATTTACATGAAGCTATGTAAATGAAAAAAGATTGTAAAAAAAATTAAATAGTGCATATTATATAAATGATGTAAATATTGTACAAAATGTGTGAAATCAGAGAATAAAAAAAACAAGCACTGTTCCATGGCTGAATAGGGACACACAAACCAATGTGAGCCAAAGCGAAAAAATCAGAACACTTTAATATCGAAGTAAGTGCTTTCACAATAACCAATTGCTTCTTCAGACTAAAGAACAGCATAAAGAGAACATTTAAATAATACACATACTTAATCATTCATCCAACCATATTTCATTCTTAAGACCATATGACATTACCATTAATACAGACCACACACCCATAAAATGACACTCATATTACTTCCTTAATGGTCCCCCTTTCAATTCAGGTTTAGTGTACTTGGTTCATTGCATTTTATGTAGGGAATTTTATGTAGGGTAAAACAACAGAGCCTATTAGAGATCATATGTATTGTATGGGGAAGGGTTTAGAATACAGTGCTTTAGTTAAGCATAGTAAGATGGAAGGGGAGCAACATAAGTTTTTATTTCAGGTTTTGGATGTTATACAAGAAGAGATGAGATAGGGTGATGTGGTAAATATGACTGAACGTAGTGAGACGCACTGGATTTTGAGGCTAAGGGCACACAAAGGATCTGGTTTAAATGACATGATCCCCCGGAAACCTAAATTGAAAGGGAGACCATTAAGGAAGTAATATGAGTATGATTTTATGGGTGTGTGCTCTGTATTAATGGTAATGTCATGTGTTTTTAAGAATGAAATATGGTTTGGTGAATGATCAAGTATGTGTATTATTTAAATGTTCTCTTTATGCTGTTCTTTAATCTGAAGAAGCAATTGGTTATTGAGAGCACTTACTATGATATTAAAGTGTTCTGATTTTATTGCTTTAGCTCACACCAGATATCAATTCCTCATTGGTCAAATCAGACCAGAAGCTAATCACCCTAGACTTCCACATCCCGCTCCCACCCCCCATTAGAAAAACAACTATAAAAAATTTCTCCAAAGCCAACTTCATGCTTCTTAAGACAGAAGTGGCAAACTTCACGGCACCCATGCAAATGGACAATAGAGGTACGACTGCTGAATCCTACACAAATGCACTTTATAAGCACTTACACGAGTGCATGGATCATGCTATCCCTAACAGAACCAAGATGCTATCCTCCAAAAATAGGAAGCCAATCTGGTGGTCTTCTGCCATAAACAAACTCTACAACAGAAGAAAGAAACTGTTGCAAAAAAGAGTAAAATCCCATGATTGGAGGAACTCCCTGGTCA
Source organism: Protopterus annectens (assembly GCF_019279795.1). Lineage (NCBI taxonomy): Eukaryota > Metazoa > Chordata > Ceratodontiformes > Protopteridae > Protopterus > Protopterus annectens. The sequence continues at coordinate 168,488,908 of NC_056737.1, forward strand.
GCCTCAGTAAGAAGCTGAGATCCCTCATAAAATCCTCCAAAGCTAGTTATGAAAAGAAAATCACCACTGATTCTAAAGACAACCGCAATGCATTCTATAGCTATGTCAAGAATCTCAATGGGAACACTCAGATCTGCTCTGTGTTACAGCACAATGACACTAAATATACAGAACCAACTGACATTGCCAACATCCTGGCAGATAGGTTCAGTGCTAACATTAACCCCCTCTCACCCCCTAAAGAGCCCATATTTATACCGGAAAAATGCAAAGTTCCTGTAATCATGGCTGCACAGGTAAAAACCTCACACTCCAAAGCCAAGAACACAGCATCCATGGGACCTGACAACATCCCAGGCTGCCTTCTACATGAACTACAGAATGAACTGGCACCCCACCTAAGTACCATGTTCAGTCATAGCCTCACCTCAGGCTTTGTGCCCATTGAATGGCACACTGCAATGGTTATCCCACTCCATAAATGGAGATCCATGACAGACCCCAGGAACTACCGCCCCATTAGCCTGATGAGCCTGGTCTGCAAGGCCATGGAACATATCATCATGGAACTCATAAGCAAAGACACTGGAGATCTCCAAACTCTGGACCCCACACAGTTTGGGTTTGTAAAAGGCAGATCATGTCTACTAAATCTGAGAGACTTCTTTGAAGCAGTCACCAAAGCCATAGATGAGGGTAAGGTGGTTCATACATCCTATCTAGATCTCGTCAAGGTGTTTGACACCATCCTCCACTCTGGAATTATAGATAAACTCACTAAACTAGGTATAAATCCCTATATCACAAGATGGGTTGCCAACTGGCTTACTGACAGAACCCACACTGTGACAGTAGCAGACTCCAAATCAGACTTCAGACCAGTGACAAGTGGAGTACTATAGGGTTCAGTCCTGGGTCCTCTCCTGTTTGGTATCTACTTCTCTGAAGTACAGGCTAACACAGAAGGTCTTTGGCTAACTAAGTTCGCAGATGACTGCAAACTAGGAGCATAATCAAAACTCCTAACGATGTGGACATCCTACAAAAGGGCCTCACTGAGACAGATGCCTGGTGAAAAGCCATGGCTTCAAGCTCAATGCTAAAATGTGCATTGCCATCCCCTTTGGTAAAAAACTCTGTACCCATGAGCTATCAAATAGGCGGTAGTCTACTAAACACAGAAAGTGTGATAAGAGACCTTGCGACACAGGTGGACAGTAGTCTCTCCTTTGATAATCACGTTGCCACAGTGGTCAGGAAATCCTTCTACGTGGCACACCTCATCACAAAAGTTTCACATCCAGAAAAAGAGGTCATTGTTCCCCTCTACTCATCACTCATTAGACCCATTATAGAATAAAACGCCCCTTTTGGTATGTACTTCACAAGACATCTACAACAACTGGAAAGGCCGCAGAAATACCTCACACAGAGGATTACTGACCTCAAATAGATGCTCTATGCAGACTGTCTCAAAAAACTCCAGCTTTACTCCATCACATATCGCCTACTCAGAGGCGATCTCTGCCTGACATGCAAAGCTATGTCAAACCCAGAGCTGTTGGGCATGCTCCACTTAAAGAAATCCCAATCCCTCTGAGCTACATGCTCTAGGGACCTAAACCTTGTCAGCACAATAAACAGAACATGCTGGAGGGATAGATTCCTGTCCCAGAGACTTCCCATACTCTGAAACAGACTACCTATCTATGTCAAACAGAGATCTTCATTAGCAGTCTTCAAGAAAAATCTTGATGATTAGATGGATAATAAGAAATTCATCACGGGGATCACTTCTGTGGCTCTGCTTGACAGGGGCACAGGAAAATAATTTTCTTGGGTGGCAAAACCCAGGGTACCTTTTTGGCTAGGCTTGTATAGGCCCTAGGGCTAATAGTCTAGTACATACCTATGAACCTATGAATCTATTGGTTTGTGTGTCCCTATTCAGCCTTGGAACAGTGCTTTTTTTATTCTCTGATTTCACACTTTTTACCTTTGCATAGTTTACGGCTTGAGGTATTGCTGTATTTTTTGATTGTGCATAATGTATTTAAAAATCACCATTATTCTTTTCAGTAGGTACTGTGGGATATGAAGGGAGTTGCACTCAGGAGTACAGTACCCACATTATGCTACACAGCAGCGTCAGCAATTAATCTACCTGGTGTGGGAATAGAATGCTACCTGTTGCATCACTGACTCTGTTATTCTTCTATTAACATAGCAAGCAAGGCTGAAGTTATGGATTAACCTATTAATCTGAGTTTTCAGTTGTCTACTGTATTCATTGTTCAATTATCTGTTTGTTTATTTGTTTTTGTTGACTGGGAAATTCCAGCTGGGTATAATCCCATTTAAAGTGGAGGCCCAGGGAGAGAATCTCCACATAAAGTTATATAAAGTTTAATATTATTTGTACATTTAAGTCAAAGTAGAACAAAAATGAATGCATACAAAATTCACAAACACATACACAGTTCAGAAGTGCATACACAATTCTGAAGTATAACAGACAGAGTTGACATAGATATAAAGTAATGCTGTCATAGTTTTTACAAGAGATTAAAGGCTTGGTACAAAAACAACAGGGAATAATGGAAATATTACAGATGAACATAAGTTTTTAGTATTAAAGGTTGATGAATGTTAAGAGTTGGTAAGCTGAACATGTTATAGAAAGAATAAGTATGCAGAAAAGGTAAGTTAACATCACCAAGAATAATTAATGATGTTATGCATTTATTGTTATTTGTTACAGGACATTTTTAGTTCTCCTATCATTCCTTGAGATGGTACGAAAACTGTGGCCAGATGTATTCCTGAATGCTCTCTTATTTTTATTTTCATAAGTAGCCAACATGGGTCTTTGCCACTAGTATAGGTGTTTGTTTTGAATCTTTGTGAACAATAGTTAGGATGCCACCATCCTACCAATATCCTGGCTTATTATCAAAGAGGAAACAATTATTATTGGTTATGTTTGAAGGGAATCCATGAGTAATTCTTCAACCATGTCTCTGTACTGATATCATTTTTGGCTAATACTATAGAAACTATGTTTCACACTTGGTTTATCTATAATTAATACTTCCTATATTTAGATATGCTATTGCCAGATATTTTGTCTAAAATCAGGTTTTTAACGAAATTCGTTTAATACTGTTAATTGCTGGAAGGGATCCAATATTATCATAGATATCTACTGAAATAAATATTTTAGTTATTTTAAGAGTTATAGTGGTTGTTATAATTTCATGAAACTTCAGAAGGATGGAAGTTGTTGGATGTTTTATTTATTTATTTATTTATTTATTTATTTATTTATTGTTTGCTGTCTAGATTTAGTAAGTCTAGGCTACTGATCTCTTTTCAGGGGAGACCTGAGGTGGTCTAAACTCCTGCAGTAAGATGTTAAGAAGCATCCCTAGGCTCATCTTATCCTTCTCTCTTCTATTTTAATTGCTGCTGTATTTATGGACCACAAGGAAGACAGGTCTGTAATAGACTGGATGGACCAAAATAAAAGCAATGACCATGACTGCAGTGATATCCATCATAATGTTTATGGTCATTATTTTGCTGGATGGGCCTAAATAAAAGCAATGACCATTACTGCAGTGATATCCACCATAATATGTTCACCATCATCATTTTACTTATGACAATTTTGAATGCGGTTAATACCTTGTAAATATTCAGAACTGCATTATAGCTCTGGGTTTGAGTCATATGAATAACTAGCACTAGATCATTTTTTTAAATTATATTTTGTTGGCTTGGTAGAGCCCACTGAGACTATTGCAATTTTTATGGGAATCCTGACATGGCATTTTTGCAAAGTTAAGGAACTTCAGATAGATCCCTAGTAGAAATTGCTGTAGGCTTTATTTTTTAGGAAATGTTTGGTATTTAAGATAAATTTTAATGTCCAGAATAGAGCAGTTTTTATCTTACTATATGTAAAAACCACAGAAGAAGTATAGCAACTATGTGAGAACAGCAGGCAGAAGATCTGTTATTCTTGGACCCTTGTGGTGTACTATTTGTAACTGATATCAATATCCAGATGGAGAAGAGGCATTGTAAGGGGGTCACATAAATTATTTCAGAAGTGGCAGTTTCAGAAGATAAAATGAATGTGTCAGGAGGTGATCTCTTGGTGATTGAAGCTAGTCAGGATATTCAAAGTGGTGGAGGATGATGAAAGAGAAGACCAGAATATGTGTCTGTGACACATTGTATGATGTAGAGAGTACAAAAGTAACGGACATCATGGTTTGGAGCAACGGGGAGATGGGAAGGAACAGCTAAAGCCAGCTTTTTCAGCCTGTGGAGGGTTTATCACTTTGGTTCTCAACCAAATATCCCCTAGTACAGGCCAGCTGACACATCCTCATCACAAAGCAAACTGTCATCTATTGGTAGTGTGGAGTAAGGAATACATTTATTACCAATCAAGGTGATGTCCAAGATGTCACACGCATTGTTCATCTTAATTAAGGTTTGTCCTACTCCTGCATTCCTAAACTGTCTGTCAATGGCTGCATATATGATGCCTGCCTCCTAACCCTGATCCTTGAATGTGAATGACAATCTCAGAAGGAAGGTGCCTCAAGGCACTGTACACCTTATGAGGGGAGGAGAAATCTCCTTGAAAAATGGTTCAACCTGACAGTTTACAGAAGATAGAATTAATAGGATGTTTGGGGAAAAGAAGGTCAGCAGCACAGGTGGCATATAGCCCCCCACCAAAAGAATGGACTGAATTAAATAAAGAAGATTAGAGCTCCACTGAAACATGGATAGATTGTGGAATCATATCAGTGCTGACAATATTATTCTCACCCATCCCATTTGCATCATGCCCAAGCCCATATTTGGGGACTTATTCTTTTAAGCCGATGAGCACACCTGAAAGTTTAGCAATCTAAAATCCGTACGTTATTCTTCACTACATAGAATATCTTAATAACATCTTATAAAATCAACCTGTCCTCTCCAACTGCTCTCAAAATACTGCCTAAATCTAGAAGATATGTTTTGGCTACATCAGGCAGCTTGTTGAGCCACAGTTTGCAAGTTACTCTCCGCTGAAAAGGAGCTGTTTAATTAATTAGAGTAGAGCAGCTTTCATACATGTCCCAGAGAACAATTAGAGTAAATACCTAAATTTAGGAAACTTATTTAACAAAAAATGAAGGTCACTTCAAAGAAGGCTAAGATTAGTGGCAGCTATATTTCTGTCAGAATTTCAGCACTGATCATCTTGTAAAATGTTAAAGTATGTTACATGTAGTTAACTACAGTACAGTGGCTAAATCAGATTGCCTATTAAATATTCTTTAAACACATGGCACTTTGCCAGCTGCAAGTTTGATTGCTGAGAAACACACTTAACTTTTAAGAAACTTGCCTTATCTGCTTCTTAGGGAGACCTTTAAATCTCTCATTTGTTAACCAATCTGGCACTATAATCCTGGCAAATTATAATCAGTAGATATACTTTATCAGTACAATTGTATTGTTCCAAATCATTGCATGACAAAGAATAAGATAGGTGTTTGATGCAGTCAAAATCCTATGTAGGGGACCATAGGTCTCAACTGCTACCACTCCCACCCACTCTAGCATTTCTTAAATAATTTTTCTGAATAACATGGCTTTTACCTCAACTCTGTTTTAATTTTAATTCTAATCAAATAAAGCCAATGTAAACTATAAAAATGAAATTAAAATATGCTACATATAATGCAGTAATATTAATATAAGTAGCACTCTAAGCACAATAAGGAGCCACTGAGAAAACGGTGAATTACAGAACTAAAGGAAATACAACACATCTGAACGAGTGACAATAGACTACCTCCATAGAATCCATATTCCCCTACTTATAAACCATACTTCCTCTATTTAGCAAACCAAAATGTCCCATTATAAAAATCTGAACTGGCAAATATCAAAGTACCAACATTAATGGTTGCAACCCTTCATTACAAGCTGCTTTGCTTGAAACACTGCTGACCCTGGCAGTTACAGTTAAACATAAATCCATACCTAGAGCTCTATGCACCTTCTTCTTTGAGTAGATCACATCAACAATGCATCCTCACCTCTTTGTTACCACCCTGAACTCCTTCTCAACAGATAAACATGTACTCTGCAGCTTCCTTCCAGAAAACATCATCACCAACCCTAGTTGGAGCCTACAAATCTTGTCCACAACCCTATTAATATACTTTAAGTGCTATTAAATGTTTTTAACCCTTGTAATGCATCCTCCATTCTAACTGTACCTTTGCTAGCTAGGTAAAGTGTTATACTCTATCTGTGCAGTCCTTCCTCACTTAGCCGAACATCAGCAAGATCCTAAAGATGCTAGACAATGGTAATTTTATCTACCTGTTTTTAAGGGACAAAGTAAAAGAAAGGCAAACCACCACCAGGCTGAGTAAATACTTCTGTATTTAATAAAAACACAAGTAAAATCCAAATGACACGAGCGCTTTCAGGTCCAAGCCCTTCATCAGATAACAAACACAAAATACAACTCAATTTTAAATCAACACTATCCAGTCAGAATTCAGTATTTCATCCTCCTTCTTTTTAATGCCGGTTTTAAAGGTATAACCCCATTAAGACCAGGGGCTCTATCTGCTACTAATTCAATAATCCATTTCATTTCATTGAATTCTGTATGGTTGACCATATCCCCTCCCCTAATATGGCTATAAATAATTTGTAGAACCATAAACCTAAAAATATGGTCAGAATTCTTATATATATATATATATATATATATATATATATATATATATACACATATACTGATAAAGTGCATTGTGCTCATTTTTTAATCTAATGGATGACAGATGACTAAGAATCCTATCCTTTAACATACAGTTCATTTTTCCTATATAAAATGAGGTACACTGTTGACACTTGGCTAAATAAATCACATTGCATATTCTGCAGTCCACATAATTATTAAAACAATACTCATTTCCAGTAATGGTGTGTGTAAACTAATTGCATTCAATAATATATGGGCACGCTCTACAATGTCTACACTTAAAGGTCCCCTTACATTGGGATATTTGTCTATTGCCTTGAATTTCATCATGTTCATGACAAAGAAAATCTTTCACATTCTTATTTCTAGTAAACCTAAGAAAGTTGGTACTAGATTCCAAATATCCCACAAATTGCTCCAATTCAAAGGAATCACCTTTCCATAAAAGGAAAATGTCATTAACAAACCTTACATAAAAGCACAATGATTCCTTCCAATTGTGATCAGTGTTAAAAAACATTGCATTCTCCCAATATGCCAGAACAAGGTTCGCATAGGTATTTGCCCAAGGCGTACCCATTGCAACCCCCTGTTTCTGACAATAGAAATTATTCTGGCACATAAAAACATTATTTTCTAATGTTAATCTAAGTAATTCACATATCAACTGTTTCTTATTAACATCAAATGCGCTCATATTCGTCAAAATAGCATCAGTGGCACTTATGCCATATTCATTACTTATTACAGTAAATAAATCCTTAACATCTAACGTGACCATTATATAATCCATACAGTCACCCTTCTTCAGGCATTCCTACAACAATGTTAAAAAATGAACCCATGAATGTGTAGGAGAAGGATCAGCTGATGTGATGGGTGCAATGAGTGAGAACACTGATATGGAGGGTGAGATGCTACAACTAGGTGCACAACCTAAAATTGCAGCACCAGAGAAGAGATCTGGGACTCCTTTTCCCTCATTACCTGTACTACTGAAAAAGAAGGCAAATCAGAAGAAAAGCTACTCAAATCACAGGGAGGCCAAGAAAAGGAGGCTATCCACATGACTGGTGACTATGATAACATTGTATTTAATTTGTCTGACTTTGTGTTATCTGAGGAGCAATTATATGTTTTAAGTAAGGGGTTAACCTTTATACCTAGTGTTGGCTCCGTATTCAATGAAGTAGTCATTGATTTAATGCTATTTGGTAGGAATGTGGCACTAAAAAAATATGTTTAGTGATGCAAGTCTTTCCCGTAATTCCAACTTGAGGCAACCAAGTGTTTTCATACCATCTATGCACACCACAATTAATACCTTTATAAGAATGTGTGAGAAAGAAGTAAAATTGTATTTGGATGATATACATAATAAGAAATATTATAATTTATCAGCAGCACAGAAGAAAGCCTTGGATTTGCTCATGCATGATGATAGAATTGCAATAAAACTAGCTGACAAGGGAGGGGTGGTTGTTGCGATGAATAAACATTTCTGTCAAGACAAAGTCTTGTTATTAGTACACGATAGTAATACTTTTTTGCATTTGTCTCCTTTAACAGTACAAAAAATTATATCCAAAGAAAGACAGAGAATAAATGAGTTAACGCATGCAGAATTATTGAGTGAGGAAACATTTAGGTTTCTATGGATTAATCATCCTGTGATACCTGTTTTCAAAGCACTTCCTATGGTGCATAAAGATTTACTTAACCCCCCAATGAGGCCCATTGTTTTGGGAAGAGGATGGGTTATGGAAAATACATCAATTTGGATAGAATGTACCCAAAGACGGATTTTGCAGAACTTTCCTAGCATCTTAAAATACATGGGGCATTTTTTAACATTGTTGTATGAGCGTTTGAAGAAGGATGATTGTATGGATTATATAATGGTCATGTTAGATGTTAAGGATTTATTTACTGTAATAAGTAATAAATATAGCATAAGTGCCATTGATGCTATTTTGACAAATATGAGTGCATTTGATGTTTATGAGAAAAAGTTGATATGTGAATTACTTAGAATATCATTAGAAAATAATGTTTTTATGTGCCAGAATAATTTCTGTCTTCAGAAACAGGGGATTGCAATGGGTATGTCTTGTGAAAATACCTATGCAAACCTTGTTCTGGTGTATTGGGAGAATGCAGTGGTTTTTAACACTGAGCAAAATTGGAAAGAGCCATTGTGCTTTGATGTAAGGTTTGTGGATGAAATTTTCCTTTTATGGAAAGGTGATTCCTTCAAATTGGAACAGTCTGTGTGATATTTGGAATCTAGTATCAGCTTTCTTAGGTTTACTACAAATTCATCACGACAACAAATAGATTATCTGGATGTTCATCTTATGAGGGATAGTGAAGGCATTATACATATGTTCATATTCAAAAAGGCTTGTTGGAAGAACAGCCTATTGGCATTTGATAGTATGCACCCTAGGTCCACATTTGACAGCTTGGTAAGGGGTCTGGCTGATAGAATCTCCCGGATATGTACAGATGGTGTACAGTTTTAATGGGAGAGCATAAGTTTAGAAGATAACTTATGCAAGAGGGGTTATAACAAGGATAAGGTAAAAGGAGTAATAATAAGTTGTAAACAGAATAGGAGGGGTAGAGTAAAACCTTGGTTTTCTGTTCAAAAACAGCAAGGAGATCCTGTAATAAGGAAAGGTCATACATCTAGTGATAGGGGTGGTGATGTGCTTTTTGTGTTAACTTACAGCAGCAATATAGGGTGTTTGTGTGAAATAATAAAACAAAACTGGAAAGTGCTCCTAATGGATGAAAAAAATAGGTGAAATAGTGGGACATGGTCCATCTTTTGGCTTTAGGAGAAATACGGATTTTAAAGATTTACTTTGTCATGAATGTGAGGAAATTCAAGGCAATAGACAACTATCCCAACATAAGGGGACCTTTAAATGTAGACATTGTAGACTATACCCATATATTATTGAATGCAATCAATGTATACACCCCATTATGGGAAAAAAGTATTGTTTTAATAATTATGTGGACTGCAGAACATGCAATGTGGTATATTTAGCGAAGTGCCAACACTGTACCTCATGTTACATAGGAAAAATGAACTGTATGTTAAAGGATAGGATTCTTAGTCATCTGTCATCCATTAGGTTAAAAATGGGCACAATGTACTTTATCTATCTATCTATATATATATATATACAAAATCCAATGAAATTAAATGGATTATTGAATTAGTAGCCAATAGAGCCCCTGGTCTTAATGGGGTTATACCTTTAAAACCGGCATTAAAAAGAAGGAGGGTGCAATACTGAATTCTGATTGGATAGTGTTGATTTAAATTTCAGTTGTTTTTTGTGTTTGTTATCTGATGAAGGCCTTGGGCCTGAAAGCACTCATGTTATTTGGATTTTACTTGTGTTTTTATTAAATACAGAAGTGTTTACTCAGCCTGGTGGTAGGTTGCCTTTCTTTTACTTTGTATTTGACTGTTTGTGGGCAGCATACCTTTGGTGGAAGACTTTCAGTTTTTTGCATTGGTATTTTTAAGAGACATTAAGCTTACGTAACTTAAAAGAATGAGATGCCTAATGACTTAAGATTAACAGGACCTATTACAACAAAACCACAGAAAATTGTTCCATGGAGAGAAATTAAGAATCCCATCTATCTTTAATATTCTAAAACTTCACCAGAACAAAGTGGACCTACCCAACCATCCAGTAATAATCAGCAGAGGATGCATCATAGAACCCCTCACCATACATTCAGAATATGTCCTGAAGGCCTAAACTACTACAGACACTGCATTGTTTATCCAATTGCTGAGCTCAGCTACTTTTCTGGAGAATTGACTGCAGATAGATAAAGTAGGGTAATAGCAGTTCCATTTTTAGCTGACTCGAGGGAGAGTAGGAATATTATTGTCAACAACTGGAACATGATTATAGGGCACATACATAACAAATTAAAAATATTGAATGTTTTCTGCAAGACAATGACAGTTTATCAGTCAGGCCCAGCCGTGGTACGTTTTTCATTTAGTTCCTGCAGGTTTTTGCAGCTACAAGAGCAATAATGTTTCCTACTCATTCTCTTTAATAGCAACTTATGCAAGTTGATCTATTCCACTTTCTGACCTACCACTAGTACTGTTTATATTGCTTACTGAAAAGTTTATACTGGCTTCTATTTGAGTAATACTATACAGAATCTTTCCCAAGGAGCTTGCCAATATCTGTGTGCTATTAGAATTGTCATGGGCACAATGCTTTGTTTAGACACCATTAAATTATGGAGCTCCTTGCAGATTGTTTTTTCTTTAATGTCCTGGACAGAATTTGTTCAAAGCTACTGAAGAGAACTTTAATATCATCTTGAAATTTCCTGACATAAATACTACTGTCTAATTAAATATAGTTAAAATTAAGGAATGTAAGCCATCGAATTACTTACAAAATAGATTTGGACAGCTTTTAAAGACTTAACTTTAGGGTTTCAAATTAAACATTTGTCTTCCAGTTTTAATTTTAGTAGTATGTATGACAACAATTTGACTTTGCCACACATATATATATATATATATATATATATATATATATATATATATACCTATGAATGATGTTATACAGTATTGGCAGTTTTGTTCTGATTGCATGCTGTTTACTTTGCTTTAGTGAATGATATTTGTTTAAGCTACTCTATATATTACAAATATTTGATAAAAATATATTTTAATTTTCTGTAGGGTTTTTTAGGGTCATGGGTGAATATTAAGCAGTTAGTAGGCTTTTGCAAGCTTAACTAATGTCTGGAGGTCAGAATCAAACTTAGAACTTTGTGGTTATGCAGTGAAGACCTTAACAATTGTGTCATACTCTCTCCCCCTTTTATTTATTGCAATGAAAAAACAAACAGTACTTAAAAACAAGATATGGGTGTGTAATGGCTGGAGACACTGGGATAAGAGCATGTGTGTAATGTCTGTAGACATTGGTGGAACAGATGTTGATATGAGTATGTCTGAGGGTTATCAGGATTGGAAAGAAGATACAGGAGTGGAGATAAATATGATCTTTATAAGCAACATAGAAAAAGTGAAAAAAGAATAATGAAAATAAATTAAATTATGGAGTGTATGGAGATATGATCACTAAAGCAAAATTGCAGGATTAATTGTATGAAGTACAGAAGACAAACGTGAGTAGAAAAGTAAAACTAGGTTTAACAAGTGTAAAACAAAAAGACTAGGAAGCAAGGAGCCTGACTGATTGCTGTTGATGAAATTAAGATCACTACAATAACCAAGATTACAGTTATTAAAATAGATGTTATTTAGAGGTCCGTGCAGAAGAAACAGCAGGAAATGGTAAATGATTTGACTTTGTTGATTTATAGCAAAATTTCTTGATAATTAATGTTAGCTATATTTTTTACGTATTTTAATGAGAGTTAAATAGTAAAATACTAATAGTTTGCAACAACAACAAACACTTCTGCCTATAAATTTATTGGATGTCCAGTTTAATACTTACAATGAAATGATTTATTAGTATATTGTGAGATTTATTGTTACTACACTTACTATTGTTGGCTAATAGGCACAAGTATGGTGAAGTGTATAGGAGTGTATCTTTCTAAATAGTTCTATTTATGTTAACAAAGTGGAAAAGATTCATTTGCAAATGCATAATGTACACCTTCATGAAAATCCTTATTATAATGGAGAGCATGATAGTAGTTGAATAGCTACAAGGTAATGGGGTTGTTATTTGAGGCCTGAGCTTGTGCACCAAAAGAAGAGAAGAGAAGAAGAAGGCTGTAGTTTAGCAGATATGAGGCAAAGAGGATAAGTGCTATGGAAGGGGATGGCAATGGCTGGTAACCTTCTGAGAACTATTATATGGTCATTTCTATTAGTGTGCTGTGTGATGTCAACTTCTGCTTATAAAATGATTTCTACATCTGTATATTGTATCTACTACTTAGTTGTGGGTGTTTGGCTACAGAGTGTATTCTATACATGACTTTAGTTCCTGCTCATTTATGGGTGTTGGCTACAGAGTGAGTTCATGTGCATTACTTTAATTGCTGTTAATTTATGGGTGTTTGGCTACAGAGTGTGTTCACATGCATGACTTTAGTTGCTGTTTATGGGTGTTTGGCTACAGGCTATGTTCACATCCACGACTTTAGTTGTTGTTTATTTATGAGTGTTTGGCTACAGACTGCATTCACATGCATGACTTTAGTTGATGTTCCTTTACAGGTGTTTGGCTACACACTGTGTGTTCACATGTATGACTTTAGTTACTGTTTATTTATGGGTGTTTGGCTATCGACTGCATTCACATCCATGACTTTAGTTGCTGTTCATTTGTGGGTGTTTGACTACAGAGTTTGTTCACATGTAACTTTAGCTGCTGTTCATTTATGAGTATTCGGCCTCAGAATGTGTTCACATGCATGACTTTGGTTGCTGTTGATTTATGAGTATTTGGACTCCGAGTGTGTTCACTTGCATGACTTTAGTTGCAGTTCATTTATGGGTGTTTGGCTACAGACTGTGTTTACATCCATGACTTTAGTTGCTGTTCATTTATAAGTATTTGGCCTCAGGGTGCATTCATGTGCATGCCACTTGCTGCTGTGTTTTTCCTACATGGTACTAAGAATGGCTGGAATGGAGACATTCATAGCAAGCATCTAGTCAGGTGTTACACAGATGTCCACATCTGTCTGCAATCAATTTGTATGGCAAATGCTTCTATATATATAAGTCAGTGAATTCTGTGGATGTGGAATAGTAAAATATGACTAGGTTTCAGTTTGGATGCCAAGGAATTATTATTTTGCTATTGCCTTTTATTCTAAGTTGAAGTGTTCTCGTTGCTGGGAATGCAGTAGATGGTTTTCTGCTTGGACTGCTTCATTATGTGTAATGTTATTTATGTAGCTGACAAATTTGTCTATGTGAGGTATGATTTAGTTTAGAGCTATTCTGGATGAGATTGTGGCTTTGGGGTTAAAATTACTCTATTTACATCTCTGTCACAAAAGGTTATACTTAGTGAATAACAATTATCTTTGCTCACAGCCCATTGCATTTTTGTACACCTATACTAGCAAACTAATACTACTACCAGACTAATTGTGAATGATTTTGGATTTACATCAGCTTTTCATAATCAGGACTCATAGTTAGGGCTTTTTTATTGGCAGAACTCTTAATTTTTCCTTGACATAAGTGTATGTCAATGTGTATGTGTTTATGTGTATGCTCAATTTCCTGGCTAACTGTATAGAGAAGAGAAGACGGTGATGATATTGCATGCTAATCATGCTTGCCTTTTTGCCATTTGGCTCATTTAAGTCATTTTTGTGTGGAGCTTCATAATGATTCATTTTTATAAACAAAGAAACAATAATACTGATGTTTATTTTTATAAAAAACAATAACATTGACTGTCTCAGCATGCAATTTTCTGGTGATTAGCCACCAAACATTTAAAATAAATACTGACAGACAGACTGATGCATACGGTTGTTTAGGTATACTACAGGGACTGTTATATCACATAGACATCCTTGTCAATGATGGATTTTGATAACATTTTCCTGGTAGGCACTTATGATTTTGTTTAAGTGTAGCTGCTTGGAACATTACCTTCTTCTGATATATGATTTTCAATTTTCGAGTTTTCAATACATATAACACCAGTAATATCTTTGATTCAAAATCTGTACCAGCCAATGTAATGTTTCAGAATAGAATTCGTCAGTAGTGTTTGAGTTTGATATAATGGTTTATGTCTTCACCTCATAAACACAAGGTATATAGTTTGATTTTGACCTCAGGTTATTGGCTAGGCTTAAAATAGCCCTTCAAAGTAGTTATCCTAGTATTCAGCTATGAGCCTAAGATAGCTCCTTAGGGATCCTTTGGGGGTGATGTTTTGTGCTATAGGGCATTTCCTTTCTTGTTTTCATTTGTAAAGGTGACCCATTCAATTTCCAAATAAAAGTTTAACAAAATAATTTTCTGTGCCATTGATTTTTTTTGATTGACTTTTTTCACACGTTGTCCACTATGATCATGGCTTCATTTTCTATTCAGAAGCTGTTAAGTCTAATAACCCTACATATCCTGTACTGTGATATTTGGCAGAGCCTGACAGTTCACCTATGAATTAAACTAAGGATATCCTGCATATGCTATAGTATGGAAGAAGGTTCACGTTCATACTTGAAAGTTATATAGTGCATTATTGTCTATATTCAGTTTCAGTGAAATTGCCTAGTGATATATAACCAGAGTAGAAGAGCAACACAAGAACATATTTATTTATGTGGATGATGAACAAATCAAACGAGGAACAAAGGAAAATTTGGAAGAAGCTGGGCTGAAAGAGGAGCTGTCAAAGGCAAGTTATAGGAAATTATAAGTGACTCATTGCAATAGTTAGGAGGTATACATATTTAACACACCTTTAAAAAGTGAGGAAAAAATAGTTTTCCTGCGAAATTATGCATAATTGTAGGTAAATCTGGTAGGCAGTTCTGCAGAAAACAGAAAAGGTATCTGGAGGATGAAAAAGAGAAATGCTTAGGAAACAGTGCACAGAATCACACATTGCCCAGTGCATTCTCATTGTGCCTGTGAGTGGCACCTACTAAACACTCAGCAGTGGCTGAGTACATCTGGCATGTAGTGACACACTGAGCAGTACATGGGGCTGCACAGTATAGGATGATACTTAATACCTATGAGGTACATGTACTGCATACTGAGCAGTGGCTGATTATATCTAGCATGTAGTGACATGCTGAACAGTTCATGGGGGTGCACAGTACACAGTTGTGCTCAGTGCCTATGAGTGATGTGTACTATATACACTGCAGTGGCTTAGTACATCTGGCATGTAGTGACACACTGAGCAGTACATAGAGGTGCAGAATATATGATGGTGCTTTTTCTCTTTCATCCCTATAATACCAATTTCATAATTGAGTCTTCATCTAGCTCTTAATGCTGTGTATCAGTCTGATGACTTAAATGCCTTCCTGTTTGATTGCACTGGAATAACTGTTGATCATTTCATTTTATGAATTGTATGATAATTTCTTGACAACAAAAAAAATGGTGGCACTTGGTACACAGTAAGAGAAAGGCTCAACAACTTTAGTAGCAAGATGGGAGCAAGCTTGTGTGCTGTACATGAACGTAAGAAGGTAGGTAATTAAAAGAGTAGTACCCATGAGACAAGGTCAATACTATTGTTCTTTGTATATCCTATATTTCACCAGGTCAGTGAGTAACATAAAAATAGGTAATATGGAGACTAATGCACATAGCATTGCAGTAGGTATATCCTGCATGAGAGTAGGACAGTGTTTGACTTATCACATGGTGACAATGGACAGCAGGGTGCACAGCATAAAAGCCTATATAGTCTGTATGACAACAATGCAGGAGGTGGCTTATGAAAGTGGAATACATACAGCAATGCACACAGAATCATAATCTATGTACCTTGTGTAACAGCTGGGGAGCTGGTAACCTAAGAAGGATTAAAGTTGGAGAGCAGAGAGCATGACATCAGAGCTTGGTACTCTGTGTAACAGCATGGCATTATGTGATCTAAGAAGAGATACAGCTGGAAATCCGGGAGCATAATATCAGAGTTTGTTTCTTGTATGATATTAGGGCAACATGAGACCTAAGAAGGGGCATATATGGAGAGCATGGAGCACAGCATCACTGCCTCACATCTTGCATGACAGCAGGGAGCATGGCATCGGTTCCTGTAAGACAGCATGGCATCAGGAACCTACATTGCTTAAGTAAATCTTACTGAAATTAACAGTTCACTAACAATATCAATACTCTCTATTCAAAACTGGAGAAAATATTTAAAACCATTTTTCCACAATGAGTGCTTTTTTTCTCTTTTTTTGAATCATGAGTACAGCTGTTGTCGCTGGACTGTACATTTCAGTAGGATTTACTTGAGTAATTGTGGTTGTTTTTTATCCAACTGGTTCCACTTGCTGAGTTCACAGCAGGTTACCTAAGAAAAGGTAAAGATTGAGAGCAGGGGGAACAGCATCACAGCCTGTGCACCCTGCATTATGGAAGGGCAGTATGTACCCCAAAAGGGGTACAGATGGAGCTCAGCAAACATGAAACCAGAGCCCAAGCAGTCAGTGAGACAGCAGAGCAGCAAGTGACCTAAGAAGGGATACAGATGAAGAGCAGGGAGCATGATATCACAGCCTGTGCACCTAATTTGACAGCAGGACAGCAGGTGACCAAAGAATGAATATATATGAAGAGCATGGAGCACAGCATTGTAAATGATACATACTTCAACTTTATGAGAATAGCACTCAAAACTGAAACTAAATGTATCACTGTTAAACTATTTTTTTGCAAGTGGGATTCACTGCTTTCACTACTTGTGGAAGGATCATTAAGGGGGATGACTTAATTGTTAAGGTATTTACTTAATAAACACATCACAGGGGTTAATTCTCACCTTTGGGGAAATTGCCTAGGCTTAAAATGGCCTGCAAGGGCAGCTAGCCTAGTATTTACCCATGAATCTATCAACCTATGAACCTATAATGTGGGCTCTTACCCCATCCCTGTTGGTTGTATTTACTGACATTATTGTATCTTGGAGAGCATGGAATTCTCTGAGGCAATGGTGTCAAAGAAAATTAATATGTTCATAGGTTCATAGGACGATACTGGGCTATTTGCCCGGTCACTCTTACACTGTCCCAGAGTAACGAAGATGAAAAGTTTTAGCAGTAAAAATACAAGCCAGGTATATGACATTTACTTCTATGCTAATTGTAACTCAGTCTGGGTTATATATCTTGCTGTCTGTAAATGCTCTGCCTTCTATACAGGACAGACCTCAAGACCAGTGAAATATAGGATATCAGAACATCTTAATGATATTAAACATCAAAGAAATACCAATGCCCTATACAAACACACTAAGTTACATACAAATGCTTCATTTAATTTCATTATAATTGATTGTATCCTAGGTATTAAACCCAATAGGTCAGGCTGGTATGAGTTATTAAATACAAAAGAAAGAAAATGGATAATCAAATTTGGTGGTCTGTTTGCACCTGGACTAAATAAGCATCTCTAACTAGTCACCTAATGGGAGGTTTTAGAGTATATAAGGAATGAGCTAATTGCATTTCACTAAACTGATGAAGGCTATGTGATTTACTAGCCGAAACCGGTCTGTTTAGATTTCTCTTGTATAATATATATATATATATATATATATATATATATATATATATATATATATATATATATGTGTGTGTGTGTGTGTGTGTGTGTGTGTGTGTGTGTGTGTGTTTACACATTATTAATAAATAATAGGTTGCTGTCACTATCTGCTGGTCTTTGGGACCTTGCAGTTGCCATGCATGCAGAGAACTATCTGTACTGGATCTTATAAGCTTAGCCAAGAATTTTGCCCATGTTCCCACAAAGTCGGCACCTGTTTCCCCTGTCCAGCAGGGACACAGGTAGGATCCCAGGGGTGCATTTTCTGTTTTAATACTTAATAACACCTATTTGCTGTTTAGTATTTACACTATTCATCTTGTATCACTCATAGCTATAAAACTGAAAGCTCTAAGTTGACAAGAACTTCAAAGTAACGTGAAAGCAGTACAAATTTTGCCTGCTCATAAAACAAAGAGCAGTATTGCCTGCCAACCATGCCCAGACTCTACTGCCATAATCCAAACATGATACTTTGGTTATCTGCAAGTAACATCCTCAGAGTAACCATAATGCATAACAAACAAAGAGGTGTAGCCTTATGTGTATATTTATTTAGACTTTGAATTGCTTACCTGACAGCAAATTATAAACCACTTTGCACAAAGTCTGCTAGACTGCATGGAAACAAACTGACACTATCAATGTGGTATGATTTATATTCCCCAAACATTCCTCAGAAAGACAATACATCTGTATTACAGTCAAGGCTGGAAACGAAACAGCTGGGAAAAGATTGACAACCTCAGATATACAGATATTATGATGCCACTCTGATGGCCAAAAGTGAGGAGGAGGAGTTGAGGAAGCAGAACCTAAAAGCACAAAGCAAATAAGCTGGTTTCCCATTCACCATAATCAATCAATCAATCAATCAATAAATCAATAAATAAATAACTGCAGGTTTTTTTCATATAGCCTACCAATTATTTGGAAATACATGTGAAAAAAGTGGAAGCAGTGATATATATTTTATTTTCTTGGCTCAAAGATGTCTGCACCTGACTGCAGCCATGACATTAAAATACACTTGCTTCCTGGGGGAAAGCTGTGGCACATTTGGATAAGATGTTAAATATTTCAAAATCTTAAGGAAAAGTCCATGTATTCAAAGTTATGTTTTTCCAGGTAATCACACATGAGACTGAGAACTGGTCTGTAAATAAGTCTGTACATCAGAAAATCAATGCTTTTGCACTGCAGCATGGAAGAATTTTTTTCAGAATTCACTAGACTAAATGAAGACCCAATTAGTCAATACTTAAAGAAACAAATCCGCTGAGCAGTGGAAGATCTTATAGCAATCTAAAACTCAAATAATATTGCACAGATAATATGAAGACAGGATTCACTCAAGAAGACAGTGATTCTGGGAAAGAGTAAAGACAAAGAAAAGAGGATGACCAATGCTATATCAGACAAATGGCACCTATTAAGTAATAAATATAAAGCTCACAAAAACATTAAGAAGCAGTTGAAGACAGACAGGACTGACATGCTACAATCCTAGAGGTCATGAAGAATCAGACTTGAGTTGATTAGGTGACTAAATAGCAAAAACAACAATCAGATTCAATGAAACATTCTGTCTTGATGGGCATTTAAAGCACTACCTCCTTTCCCTTATCCTACCTCCCTCCTCATAATGTGGTTTTCTGGCTGCCCCATACTCACTTGTATAATTAGGGGCTGCCTGTTAAAATTTTGAAGTTTGTAAATACGAACTTAAGAAGTGCAAGAATAAGGGAACTATATAGTATATCTGAGGATGAACTGTTTTGGAGTTTCCTCCTGCTCTGAGGAAAAGTGATCCAAAAGTTACAATTTAAGAGAAGCCAGGGTATTGATGGCACAGGAGAGTTAAGCCCCCATGCAAAAATACTTGAAAGGTATGATAAAAAGTTTCAGATTTCTCCATTTTTTCTTTTCTTTTTAAGATGTAGTTTATTGTTCCTAGTACTACTCCTGAAAGGGAGCACATATTGTACTGTGTAGTATGGGGAGCACATATTGTGTTGTGTAGTGTACGGAGTACATATGTTGTGTGGCAGAGGGATTATCTCCATTTGTCATCTGTGATTGCATGCAAGGATATGGATACATGTGCTTTCACTGCCCCATTGGTGAAGGTGGGAATCAGTGTGGGGTTTCTTGTAGTTTTAAGTGTTCTTTTCTTGATTTATGTTAAGATTAGACATGGGTCTTTGATGATGGTTTATTGTGTGGTGTGTATTGTTTAATGACTTAATAATTTATGGACATGTCTCAATCGGAATGTATTATAATGGATATTTACTATTTCATATAGCATGAAATGGTATAAGTAGCACTTTTCATTTAGCTGATAAGCAAACATTATATCTAGCATGGCTTCTTATTTGCTAAGTAAAAAAAAAAGAAATCCTTATCAATTCATTGGCAAGTGCTATGGAATGTTTTAACACACCACAACAAAATCAGAAGGAAACTTGCTCTAGAAACTGGTAAGTAACTCTCTCAGTAAATTTATGAGAGCTTGTACTTTTTTTACAGATTGTAGTTAAATGAGAACTTTGGTCTTTTAAAAGCATACATATCTTATTCTCATCAAACTGAGGATATAAATGTCAGTTTAACTGAGGAAAGCACAATAATTATCATAAACAGAAAAGGAAACAGACAAATAAAAAAATATTTCTGTATGCTAAATATTTTCATTAACTGAAGCCTTTCTGCAAACCTATCTGTGAACTTAAAGTTAAAAGCTTGTTTACATATCTGCATTGTTACAAGTAATTAAAACACTGAATATGCATTTTAACAATGTCAAAATATCATTTACTATTAAAAAATGTTTCTGTAACAATGTGCAGCATTTAGCACTTACTTAAAGCAAATCCTTTCATTTCTTAATAGTCATTTTGCTCTCAGCAATTCTGTGGCATTAACTTCCTTATTCTCCTTAAATAACATCATCTGAGCATGCTGAGAGGATAGAGATCACACTGCATGTATATTCATGCTGTTAAAGTGGTGTATTTAGTTTATAAACAAGCAGAAAGTGTTCTAGGATTTTGAAGCTTTTTGTATTTTTTGGCAGCAAAATACAGCACGGAGGTAATTTAAACAAGTAGACTGTGCTCAAGAATGTTGTATGACTCTCATGCATAGTAAAAAAAAAAAAACAGACACAGAGAGTTAGGTAAATCATACAGTAAAATGCTTAAGATACTTCTTTTTGAACAGTAAATCTGTACATTGTAAAGCCCTCTTCCCCTTCCACTTCCCTCAGCTTTAATATACTTTTTTAATATAAAATTAGCACTATTTACATATTAAATAAAACTTTCTGCTATCTATCTCATATTAATTTATAGAGCCAAAAGTCTGTGTAGAATATTTGTATGGTCACAGCAGATGTATACTTTGTGTAGAAATCTTATTATAACTTTATATGATGGGTATAGTGTGTTAATTGTAATAAGTTTAAATGGAAGTAATGTGAATTATTTGCATACTGTGTGAAGCTATTGTTTGAAGGCTGTTGTCATTTGCTGACTGTGTTGGTGAGATTAATAGAACAGTGTGAATGGAAAGGAAACAGAAGAGAAAAAAAGAATCAATAAGTGCTGGGTAGCAATATTATGTTACCATTGATGTAATGCATAGCCTGCATACTAAATGTTTGCTGTAAGGTGTTTATATAACTGCAGCTTATTTTTAAGTAAATATTTAAACAAGTTTGTTTATACTGAAGTACTTAGCAACTGTATATATTATTATGCAAAATAAAAGGAAAAGAATATATTGAGAAACAGAAAAAGGTAACATAGAAGAAAGCAGTCTTAAGTATACACACACACACACACACACACACACACACACATATATATATATATATATATATATATATATATATATATATACTAGGGAGGTGATGATTAGTGATCAGCAGTATGGTTTCATGTTGCCAGGAAAGAGCACTACAGCTACAATGTTTGCTCCGAGAGTGTTGATGGAGAAGTACAGAGAAGGTCAGAAGGACTTGCATTGTGTCTTTGTGGATTTAGAGAAAGCATATGACAGGGTGCCTAGAGAGGAGTTGTGGTATTGTGTGAGGATGTCGGGAGAGTCAGAGAAGTATGTAAGAGTGGAACAGGATATGTACGAGGGTAGTGTGACAGCGGTGAGGCCTGCGGTGGGAGTGATGGATGCGTTTAAGGTGGAGGTGGGATTACATCAAGGATCAGCTCTGAGCCCTTTCTTATTTGTAATGGTGATGGACAGGTTGTCAGATGAGATCAGACAAGAGTCACCGTAGACTATGATGTTTGCAGATGACATTGTGATCTGTAGTGAGAGTAGGGAACAGGTGGAAGAGACCCTGGAGAGGTGGAGATATGATCTAGAGAGAAGAGGAATGAAGGTCAGCAGGACTAAGACAGAATATATGTGTGTGAATGACAGGGAGGATAGAGGAATGGTGAGGATGCAGTGAGTAGAGGTGGGAGAAGGTGGATAAGTTTAAGTACTTGGGATCAACAGTTCAGAGTAATTGTGAGTGTGGAAGAGAGGTGACGAAGAGAGTACAGGCAGGATGGAGTGGGTGGAGAAGAGTGTCAGGAGTGATTTGTGACAGACGAGTACCAGTAAGAGTGAAAGGGAAGGTCTACAAGAGGGTAGTGAGACCAGCTATGTTATATGGGTTGGAGACAGTGGCACTTGACAAAAATGCAGGAGTCAGAGCTCGACGTGGCAGAGTTGAAGATGTTAAGATTTGCACTGGGTGTGACGAGAATGGACAGGATTAGGAATAAGTATATTAGAGGGTTAGCCCAGGTTGGAAGGTCTGGAGACAAAGCCAGAAAGGCAAGATTACATTGGTTTGGACATGTGCTGAGGAGGGATGCAGAGTATATTGGGAAAAAGATGCTAAGCAAGAAGCTGACAGGTAACAGGAAAAGAGAGAGGCCTAAGATAAGGTTTATGGATATAGTCAGAGAGGACATGCAGGTGGTTGGTGTGACAGAGCAAGATGCAGAGGACAGGAAGAAATGGAAACAGTTGATCTGCTGTGGTGACCCCTAATGGGAGCAGCCGAAAGAAGAAGAAGATATATATATATATATATATATATATATATATATATATATATATATATATATATATATATTTACTGAATAAGTAGAAAGTTTGTAACTTATGATTCCATTTGTATCCTGTGTTTTCAAATGCATTGTTTGTTAATAAGTTTTGAGAGTGATGGTTTTTATACTATTTCCCCTTAAGCTTTTTACTAGATTTGTCAGCTGTAGTTATTTTACCATTAGCAGCTTGTCTTTTTAGATTGGCCAAAGAAAGGTCCATTTCTTCTACTTTCTCAAGTAAAGTTGCTTTTCCTAATGAAGGCTGATGCTTCTTCAAGAGAATTGAATATGTTTTGACCATCCAAGAGGGTAATTTTGATTCTGGCTGGAAACATTATCTAGGCTTTAATGCTGGCTTTTTTAAGTCTTTAATAAGTGGGACACACACTTTTCTCTTTGTGATCACAGTGGAAGTGTAATCATTGTCAAATCTTATATTTTTCCCATAGACTTGGACTGGATTTCCTGACCATGCAGCTCTTAGTATTAAGTCTTTGTCTTGTGTAGATAGAAATTTTACAATGATGAACTTTACAGCTGTTAAATTTTTTGATGCAGATGTATATGACAGGGACTTGTGGGCTCTCTTGATTCCGAAAGAAAAAGCTTCAGGGAGGTTTAGTATTTTTGGAAGCCAATAATTTAGGAAGCAAATCATATTATGTCCTTCCATTTTCTCTGGAACTTCTTAGATCCTAATGTTGTTTCTTCTGGATCTACACTCTAGGTCTTCCACCTTTTTTAGTAACTGGTTATTTTGTTTTAGTAAAAAATTTATCTGGTTGTCATTTTCCATTTGCCTGCCATCTGTTTCACTTACTGATTCTTCTATAGTTGTTTTATCTAGCTTTAATAACTAACCTTTTTGAATATAGCTTATTCTAAGATACATATGCACAGGTCAGTAATCATGAACTTTGGTATACATTTGTAGTTCATATGCATTGTTCTACCTGGGTATACATAGGTATAGCTCTATATGACTAACACACAACCACCCTTAACATATGTACCTAGATATGCAAACTCTTTCCATTTTGTTGTGATCACCCTTGCACATGTATTGAGACATTTTTATTGCTGACAGAATTTTGCAACCCATTACATTATGTTTGCATAACAGTATATAGGGGTCTGAAGTATTTAAACCCACTTTGTCTGTGTATCTATAGCATTTGCTGTTCAGCTGTTGCATATTACTGTGTTGTCTGTGCCATTTATACATGTACATGTTTATAGTTGCCCTTAGCATAATATATATAGAAGTCAGATATTAGTAATTTCTTCATTTTTTATTGCCAGGACTTGCAATACCAGTTCTTATTAATTTACAGAGAGAGTTACTTACTAGTTTTTTGATAGCTATTGTGCTCTCTAGTTTAAATTTTAATAGCTTTTCCTTAAAATTGTTGATAGTTACATGTTTTTATTAACTCTGTCTAGAAAACTTTTTAGACTCATAGCTAAACATAAGCTACCTAAAGGCATTACTATTTTCCTACTCTGGTAACAATACACTAGCCCGGGATTCATGAAGCTCGGAGCAAGAATGGTGTTAGCCTTGCGCTGACTGTGCAGCGTAGAGATGGTGCAGCAGCACTGCATGCATATTAATGAAGGCGCACTGCCGCAACATCCATGTGCACAGGAAACATGCGCAAATGCAGGGGATATGTCTAAGCGCTGCATGGAGGCGTGAACATGGCTGCAGATGTGCAACCTAAAATGCTGACTAGTACAGCCTGCCTCTAATAGTAATCACTTCTGTCAGTGTCCTTGGATACTGAAATGTATGCAAAGCATACAAAACAGCTTTGCGAACACACAAAATAAAAAGTAAACACAAAGGCACATAGCTGAATATTGAGCCCCCATCCCTCGAACAAAGAACATTTAAAACCCCGTGCCTGTATTCCATTGTAGTGTTGATTGTTATACCAAGTGGAAGTGAAATGCAGCATGTTTGCACACCGCTGCCCTTTGCTAAGCCTAGCCCAATGTTTAGGGTTACCACCTGTCCCACTTTGTAAGGGACAGTCCCTCTCTGGGCAGTTGTGTCCTTACCAAAAATATTACAAATGGCAAATGTCCTGCAATTGTAGGATATAATTATGTCCCATATTTTATGTAATAGTTCCATAAAATAGTTATTTCTGTATCTAAAATACCTAAATGTTACAAGAAACAGAATAAGCAACTAAACTGCTACAAGAATAAGCTTTCACTTAGGCATAAAAGTAAAGCACTGTCCTTTGTACTGACCGTGGGTATGTGTTGGCCTGTAAAATCTGATGTGTGTCCTGAAAATGTCCCACTTTGGCCAATTGAAAAGTTGGCAACCCTACCAATGGTCAGAGCATTCACTTCAATAACTGCCCATTTGTGTTCCAAGTCGCCCTTGGCTGGATGGCCCAAAGATGAATGGGTATTACCCGGGTCTACCTACCATGTCACGAAAGATAAGTATTTGCGTGTACCTAAGTGCTTGAAGTATAGCATGTGGAAGATCAAATATGCAAGGGTTGTCCTCACAACCATATTGGTACCAGAGATATGTAGAGTACGCAGTGTGCTCTGTTGTCTGTGCCATGGGCCATCAAGCAGAGAAGGGATGGATGGTGTGTGGAATATGGGGGGGGTTGACAGGTAATGTAATAATGAACCAAGGGGAGACTGGGTCAGATGTACACTAGGTGAACTGGAAGTGTACAAGGGAGCAGTGGGTGAATCAGAAAGGAAACCAAAGAGCATACATTCACAACTGCAATACACTCTGACAGGCCATACTGCAGACACAATCCCACAAACATATGAACATTAAAATGTGCGATACACATGTACAGAAACATTACTGGCTCACACCCACGTAATGGTCTGGCCTGAACTGAGCCATCCAACGCCAACACACCTGGATACATAATTGAATACCCATCATCCCCTCAAAAGCACACCACCCCCCCCTTGCTGAACATCCACCAAAACCACCCATACTCGGGCTGCTAGCTTGGCACAGTCATATCTGCACATAGTGCCTCCTACCCATATCTAGTAGGCAGTCTCACCCTAGGCAGTCTCAGGCTTGCAAACTAGGTATCCCTTGCATGTATAACCCTCCCTCATTTTTGTAAAGCCAAAAGAATTGGAGTCATTGGTGTCTATAATTTTTGCCCATCCCTCATGAGATAAATGTCTGTTCTAAAGTTTAGACTTGGTGGCACAACATGATGTCCAGCCCCATAGACAACCGGGCACAAGTTGCATTAGCAGTAGTTGTCCAGAACCCTGCTCAGCCTCCAGATGGTCCTGCAGAACCTATGACCCGGGATTAAACACCTGACCATGATGCACGTCTCCCCACGTGCATTATCAGGAATTTATACCATTCACATGTTCCCATGAAGCTTTCCCATAGCCATCTCCCAAATAGTACATGTCTACAAAGTCTATACCCCATCCAGGTTCCTCATCGTAATGATGCACACAACCCCTGTATACAAATGGGACAGGTACCTCCCATATGCGGTTGTTCATATACATGGCCATGTATAACACTAGATACATAGTCATATATCTATAACTGTACATACTTATATTCGCATAGCTACACATCAGACATACATGCATATATGTAGTTGTCAAGTATGTGTCCATTTCATAAATATGTATACTTGCAAATGTACACCACCAGACTGTCACATTTGTTGCCAGTACTGTGGAATGGCTGTAGTAAAGTCATATATCCTAATTACGATCCATACAGAATGTATCACATATGGTTTACTGGTAAAACCAGTGACTATGGTGTTCCTGTTCCCAGGTCCAAGCCATGCAAGGGCTAATTTTATATGATGGCCACAATAATGGCAGTTAGATATAGGGTGATTAAGGTGTTTTAAAGCAGATGTAAGCGGGTATGCGCAACGGTAAGTGGCAGTCATTCAACAGTATGGGAAATGTAATAAGCATGTAGGTGTATACGCATGTGTATGTACAAACAGATATATATATATATATATATATATATATATATATATATATATATATATATATATATATATATATATATATATATATATGTATATATATATATAGATGAAGAATGAACATGGTCACAATAAAGCAGTCATAACGAATGTGAAGGGAAACAGCAGCAGAACTCCCCGTAATATTTAATGGTGTCATATCAAGTTGCCAAGAGGTGAGCAAACCTCCTGCATCTCCAACCACAGGTAGGATGCTAACAGTGAAACTAACAATGTCCACGTGCTAAGTCTGACTTTCAAACAGGTACAGGGCTGTTCCAGTCATCAGTTGGACAAGCGGAAAACAGAAAGACTAATTAAACACCCTGACCATTATATGAATGTATGTCCCAGGACTATAAGCTTGGGACATCTGAATATACTAGGAGTGAGCCAACATACGGGACATGTCTAGAGCAGTAGGGAATGGCGTATGTGTAGTAATGTGGTTTTCCCAACAGGAAAATGGATGCCTGCTGTGTTAGTGAAGTGTTGAGGCATATGTTCGGGTAACTATGAACCATGGGTATACATATAAATAAAGCAGAACACCAATAGTGCAGTGGTTAGAGCATCCGCCTATCGAGCAGATGTTGCCAGATCGACTGCAGCACACACCATTTATGACGCATAATCCGTATATGAGCATATCTTGCTAATTTTATGCTGTATAACGATATAATAATGTGAACTGAGGTGATGTATCACAGTAAGAATGCAGAAGGTGTTTGCGTGACGTGAAATGGTGGTTAAATGGAAAACCACAGCTGAAAAGTGTTGCACTCACCCTTTGTCAAAAGGCCCATGTTCTGCCCAGCAACACAAAAAAACATGTTGGCCAGGCCTGATACCAAGACCCTACACATCACAATCAATGTGATTTACCACTAAGCCATGGCAGTTATATCTAACTCTGATGTTATCACAAACATAGCAGACAGCACAGTCATTCAACAGTATGATCAAAGTAATTAAATCATATAGATGTATATGCATGCATAGGTACACACACACACACACACACACACACACACACACACACACACACACACACACACACACACACACACATATATCTATATATATATATCTATATATATATATATATATATATATATATATATATACATACACACACACACATATATCTATATAGATGGTTCACATCTTACCTAGACAACCGCAAACAAGCACTTCTATGGGACAACCAACTCTCTGATCTTCTCCCCACCACTATAGGAGTCCCTCAGGGCTCCATTTTAGGTCCACTCTTGTTTTCCATTTTCATTAATGAACTTCATCTAGCTACTCCACAAACAACTTGTATTCAATATGCAGATGATACAACCATCATTTGTGCAGCCTCAACACAGTCAGAACTTCACTCTCTCACACAAAAAACCTTCTCAACTATAGAACAATGGTTCTCTAATCATTGCCTTCTCCTTAACTCCAAGAAAACCAAACTCTTGCTTTTTTCACCCTCCCACTTGTCTACCTCTATCCATTTCACACTAATATCTGATAATGGAAACATTATCTCTCCTGACCAAACAACAAAACTCTTGGGTATCACTATTGACAATCAATTAAAATTTGACAATCATATTAATCTTACAATAAAATCGACCAACAGAAAACTAGGCTCTCTCTATAGAATCAAATCTTTTCTTACTCCTGAAGCCAAAACTACCATAGCCAGAACTCACTTAATCTCAACCCTTTTATATGCTTCCTCCATATACATAAATCTCTCAACATAATCTTAGCAAACTTACTTCATCATATAATAATATTGCCAGATTTGCAACTGCCTCTCCATATAGAACTCATCATTGTTTAAATCTCAAAAAGCTTGGGTGGATGGAACTACCACACCTCATACAATACTATCAACTCACTATTGCCCATAATGCCCTACATCACCCTGAAAACACCCCAATACTCTCCACCCTCATAACACCCTATAACAATCAGAGGCATCTACGCTCCACCAACAAAATACTAGTCCAAACATCCCGATCCAAAAACTCAGCAGGTGACTCCACATTTTCCAACTCAGTTGGTAAAATATGGAACAAGTTACCACAGGAACTTACATCCCTAACATCACTCTCCC